>NW_017100254.1:298894-300250 GCF_001263275.1 Habropoda laboriosa
CAACGAGTCACAAGGCTCGAAGCATTATCCCGGGGAAATCCCGCGTCGGCGCGGATTTCACAGGCAACTGTGCAGTGGAAACACGACTACTGCTCTAGCATCCAGGTGGATGCACCTTGGCATATTTGGAAATTGTGCCTTGTAATAATGCATGCGTGAGAGCGTGGTACGTCGATAGACTCGCCAGCCTGTGAAATCTAAAGCGATCGCGTGGATTTCTATGGAAATGAACGAAACATGCCCGCTCACCTGTGTGCCATTCTACGCTTTGGTTCGTTGCTCATTGGTCTCGAACAGCGTTACAGGAAATCAGCCGAATTTCGAGACCGTTCGTATCGCGACACCTCTCGAAAAGTATTTAAACAATTTAACCCGATGAAATTTCGATGAATTTTTTCCCGCGAATTTCATATTTTCTGATAAAAAAAAGTTAGGAAAATTGTGTGATAATGTTCACGACCAAGTGGTAGTCTAAAATTTATTTTGTGCTTCACACTGACAGTGTGGAAAATTGAACGATTGATTGGGGTGTTAGTGAGATCTATTATTCCTCCACTGACGACTCAACTTCCGGTCACCATCTGTCTCCAACGTTGTTAAACATTTTTTCCCGGGAATTTCACATCTTCCAATGAAAGTGATCATATTCTGTGACGAAGGGATAGTCTGCGCTTCACATTGACACTGTGGAAAATTGAACAATTGATTCCAATGATGCCGAAGTCTTTTGTAAAGCCGCTGGCGATTCGACTTCCGGTCACCAGTTTTACCGGTTCACCAGTTTTAACAAGCCGATTATAATATCAGCAGAAATTTGGAATCGAATGGTTAGAGTATGAAACGATATAAAACTCCATAGAAAAGTGAAAAAAAAAAAAATATTTTTCACCCATGTTTGTTTATTTCCCAGTAGACATCGCAGAGTTTACGAGGTATTTAACAATAAAAATCGCGTTTCACGCATTGCCACGTAAAACATCGCGACTTTATTACTCGTACGAACAATAGAATAAGCCGATAACAATGGTAATCACAGTATTGGGCTTGTAGCCTCGTAAAAATGTGTTCTTTACTTGGTAGATTCATCTCTGCCCATTAAAATCATGACGCAGCGATAGAAAAACGTAAACAGAAACAAAAAGATCGATCTAACAGTTGTATCTCGCCCGTATCAGTACATAAGTGTAACGTCGTATGTGGTATTTGTAAGAGAAACTATAGCGGAAGAAGTCTCGATGGAGCCAACGTACTTCGTCTTCTGGTTCACCAGCAGCCCTTCAATTCTTCCCCCTGTGTGTTTTAGCATCCACCTTTTATTCTGGAAGATTTTTCTACATACTCTCTTTAAATTGCTAT
>NW_017100254.1:300276-333458 GCF_001263275.1 Habropoda laboriosa
GATGAAGGAAGTTTTCTGAACGAGTACCCTCACTCTTCACGCTACTTCCACTTATTTTTCGGCCAAGATTAAACTGTCTTCCTTATTCGCGTACGTGAAATTTCGTCGCAAGTACTACGATGGAATACTTCACGCGTTTCCTTTCGTGGATTTAGGGCTCGAAACTTTGCCAGCGATCACTTGCAATCGTGTGTACGTTCTTCCTGCTATGTTTAGAGATCCAAAAGTTGCTCGGAACAACTTCTTCCGCTTCCCTTTTTCACCTTTTCGATACTTCATTCACAATGAACGGTGCAACTTCTGCAGAAATTTATGCTACTGAAGGAATGTGGTTACGATTAAATAACAAGGCGTGACTAGGGTTACGCTATGTACCCACACGGTATTAGTAAGATCTTTATTAGGCGTTGACTTACGGCTTTGGAGGTCCGTGCAAGACTGCCCTCCTGTCGCCTCGCTTTTTTCTTACTGCCTTTCGGCTATGTGTTAATCGTCCCTGATTGGTTAACCCGTCGCATCGGTGTTAACCAATCAGGTAATTTCTTTCCGAGTCGCTGCGTGTCCCTTGCGCCCTTGGCGCGCTTTTTCGGGGACCGCACGCTACACTACCACGAAATGTTTCTTTTTCGCATAATTATTTCTAGGAAATTCAACGGAGATCCAATTCTCTTTCGATCTTTTTTATTTCAATTGTTACACGTCTGAAGGGAACTCACAAAATTCGTGAATAATTTAAAACTCCGATTATTTTTTATTTTAATTGTTACACGTTTAACCCTTTCTCTGCAGTTGGCGCCTATAGTTGCTTTGAACATTTTCTCACACTGTGCTATTAGCGACTTTTGACACACTTTCGCCTTAATTTAATCCTTAATTTCTGCCATTCCACTTCCACCTCGATATAATGAAATGATAAATTTTCAAATTTAAATTTAGAAACTTTTAAAAAATTTTTAAACGTCAACTCAAATGCTTGCAACTGATCCAAAAAATTAAGTCGTTCTTCATAACTTAAAGAAATTCATTCTATGAAAGATTCCAACTAATTTTCCTGAACAAATCGCATCACAATGTATTTCGAGCATTCCCTAATTCTTCGACAGTTTACCCCAAGTGAGACTCTTAGGATGACAATTGGAAAGGGACGAGATATTGTCAGAACTGTGACATAAGCCTACATATCCCGTGTTTTAAAAATCACCACACACGAAATAATTATTAAAAAAAGGTACGTGTGAAATATAAATCATTTTCGCCGTAATTCGTAATTTTATTAGACTGTTAAAGAGATTCCAACTAATTTTCCTAAACAAATCGCATCACAATGTATTTCGAGCATTCCCTAATTCTTCGACAGTTTACCCCAAGTGAGACTCTTAGAATGACAATTGGAAAGGGACGAGATATTGTCAGAACTGTGACATAAGCCTACATATCCCGTGTTTTAAAAATCACCACACACGAAATAATTATTAAAAAAAGGTACGTGTGAAATATAAATCATTTTCGCCGTAATTCGTAATTTTATTAGACTGTTAAAGGGTTAAATACTTGCACGGTTCGTTTACATGCACAAGTTCCCTTCATCAATCTCCTTGGAGTTTCTGATGCATCGCAGTATTGGTTGATCCGCTGGAACCGGAAATTAAAAGTTCGTGGCTGACGCGACTCGAGAGGGAAGGAAACACGGAGAAAAATGTCCTCTGGCAATCAAACAGGTTCCCGACGTTCGTAACATCCCCTCCTAGGGATGCATCGTTGGGACTGGATATCGGTTACAGGTGCACGTTGGCCACGGCGAAACCTCGTTAATCCGTACTAATTGGGAACAGAGGTGGTTAATGGTTAAAGGAAGGCCGCGGATTATTGCGGTCTGATTTCGTTCCACGCGCAAAACATCAATTCAGGTTAATTAGAGGCACCGGGACGGATTAAGCGGATTAACAGGACCGATTGATGGCGTCGAAGGAAAGATCGATGGGTATTGGACGGTCTGGCGCGGGTCTTTTGTGGGCGTTCTAAACGATTCAACCCTTTGGAAACAATCTTCTTCCTTGCATAGAGGAATTTCCAAGGTTTAGCTTGACAGATTTCACTTTGTGCAACGTTCAGTTTGTGTCTACATAAAGGTGACTGATCGAAAGTAGCGGCGTAGAAAAATGATACGATAAATACGTAACTGTTTCGAGAACTCGCGGAATAACAGTTCAATTTCGATAAAAAATGCAAGTGACAAAAAAAATCGAATAGTGCACTACATACAGTAGTCCTTACATACAATAGGGCCCCCTGCGGCTCGGGTCCCGCGGTCGTTGCCTATACGCCATTCAACGAGACGAGTCACCAAGTATAAACACGAGCACGTGAACAGGGCAGGGCCGACTTACGGATCCCCATATCGCATCGTAGGATAAGCTTTTTTTTTTTAAATTAAAATTCTTTGACTATGGTATGGAGTTACTTGTTATATAAATATACCTAAATAACAGGATGAATGAAAGTACAAGAGAAGTTCCGTGTAATTATTATTTCTTTATTCTATGTTGCTCTCACAACTGGTATTTCATACTGAACTATCGTCGGAATCATTTAAATTTATAATAAATGGTTCTATTGCTGATTCAATTATACCATCTAATTGCCAAAATTTTTCTTCAAAATCGGTTATCACGTGATCAATACATTTTTTCCAATTTTCTGGAGTAACTACATTTATTGCTTACCACTGAAAAGTACCTGAAGTCATAAAATACACATTTGGTAATCATTAAGGTTTCTGCCTGCAAGACCCCTCGGACCACCATAACTTGGCCCTGAGTTGTAACATGTGACAGCCAATGACCATAGTCGCAGAGCCGATCACGTGAAAAGCGAGGGAGTTGTTTGTTTTTACTTAGTGACTCGTCTCGTTGAACGGACTGTAGTTGGGCGATCAATTTGAAACTTGAAAAAATGCATTTCTTACGAACGAATTTCTGCTGCTTGGAGAAAGAAGGCTATGGAAAAATCGCCGGGAATATTCTTCAGATATAACGCTATTACTTAATCAATAGATTCGCTGAAAGCGTACCTCGACAGATATTTTATTCAACACTGTACACGGAAGTATATGCACCTTCTCTCTTATTCCTCTCCTCTCAAAACTCATATCCAGACAGGAAAGATTGAACTTCGCGAAATAACACAAACTCGCTCTCAAAATCCTATTACCAACTTCTTCACCCCAAGAATTCTACAGAAATAACCTTGTTCCTCGGTTGTACGCTGTACAAACAGAAACTCCCTTTAAGGGATAATTCTCCGGCTACTACAAAAATTACAATAGCCGGTCATTCGTTGAAAGGAGCCTACGCGATAACCCTGACCGTGCAACTTTAACCGACAGACCTCTCTAGCAATCCTACCGACTTCCCTACTCGCAACCATACTCCGCCATGAATTCTCCATTACCACGAATCCCGCTACCAAGATCAACATCAAGACGAGTTTAACGACCTATAAGCATGTTCATATGCTAGAAAATGTCGATGGCCTTGTTGTATTCCGCGGCTCGCGATTCCTTGCGTTGGTTTATTATATTCAATAGGTACGCGGTAGGAGAGCCTGACGGAAACTGGGGCGAAATAAGGATGCTATTCTGCGCGTAGTACTATTCGACTTTATTCGACAGTTCGGTGACGTTCGGTGCGTGAAGACCGCTAGACAAAAATCTGCTGTTTCGATGGAAAAGGTTTCTAGATATAGGTTCGGTAAGTA
Organism: Habropoda laboriosa; assembly: GCF_001263275.1. Classification (NCBI taxonomy): domain Eukaryota; kingdom Metazoa; phylum Arthropoda; class Insecta; order Hymenoptera; family Apidae; genus Habropoda; species Habropoda laboriosa. Next base: position 304,033 of record NW_017100254.1, read on the forward strand.
CGAGAGTAGGGGTTGGTCTCAGAGGTCAATGTAGGGAGAGGCGGTGAGGTCTAGGTTCAGCGATGAGTAAAGGATGATGTGGAGGTCTAGGTTTCGGGGTGACTAACGTTAGGATGATGTGGATTTGTTTACAGTTAAGGAAAGGAGGCAGGATGACTAAAAACTAATGAAAGATAGGAGAGAGGTATACGACAGCCTTAGCAGAGCCTTGAAGATTACGTAGGGGGATTCTCAGTAGCAGTGAAAGCAATTTAGATGTTCGTTATTGTGGTTGTATAACACTTGTTAACAAGTTAAATATGAATATATTTTATAACAACAGTAACTATATACACACGTAAAAGAAATAATGATAATTTGATTGTCCCTCTCTAAATATATCTCGCAATAAATTCTCACGTACTCTCAGATATCAATAGCAACGCGCTTCACCTGTTTTACACCCAGTTACTCTGTATGATCCGCTCGTTTACCAAATCTCGAGATCATACGATATACTCACTACATTCACGCCATCACTCACATCTTATTATTAAACCAATTCCACAGTTATGAGTGGAACACCCTGTGTAATTCACACATAATTATTACATCTTATATGAATTATTTCATATATAATCGCTTCGAAAACATTCGTGTATAATTCACACGTAACTGTTTGAAAAACTAAAATCGCGTGGAATTCTAGTGTTAAAAATTGGTCAAGCATTCATAGTACCAGAAAAATCGAGGCTCCAGCTGTGTGATGGCGTGAAAAATTGTCCGTTCCACGGTTTTCCCCGCGAAATTGATAGGCAGAAGTATCGAAAAACAGGGGAGGGAAAAAAAGAGAGACGAACGACGAGGCACCGAAACGAAGGAAAATTAATAATCCTTCCGTGTTGCACCTCGTGGGTATGCGCCCGTTGATTTTGCAACGAGACCGCGTTTATTTAATTTCCCACGCGCTCGTTTAACGCCGCCTCTGTACCTCGGGAAAGGCACGTGACGACCGAGTCCAGCTTAAGGGCGGGCCGTTTAAACCGAACGACGCCGTTTACGAAGAGGAACGAGCCGGGTAGTCGTTGCTGCGTGTGCATGCCTTTATAAGAAACTCTCAACGACGCGTTGTAAACTGAAGAAAACGCTCAGGCGAATGTTCCTGATAACAGGCCTGGGATTAAGGGAAACTGTTTGCTACTTCTTGGAAGTAGAGATGCCATGGCCACGTGAAAAATGGAGGCGTAGCAGTTTTCCCGAGAATTTTGAGTACCAGAGGAGTTATTCTTCGAAGTTTAGCAGGTTTATTTGTTGAGGTATTCTTTTAGAGGGCTGCAAAAACTTGGTGAATCTGAAGGGTTCGAAATAGCCTGGAATAAGCAAGGGGAGGTTTGAAGGTGAAGGATATATGGAAGTTTAAGGGACGAGAAATAAAGAGGATAAAAGATTTGGAGAGTTCGAAGGGTTAAGAAACTCAGAGCTTGCAAGGTTAGAAGATCTAGGATTCAAAAGCAACAATCCTAGGAAATTCTTAGGAAGTTCAAGCTGAGCAGAATTCAGAAGGTCAGAAGTTTACAACTTCAGAGGGTTTGAAAGATCGAAGGTTCACAGGTCGAGGGATTGGAAGGTTAAAGGGTCTAAATCTCAGACGATAAGAAAATTGGAAGGTTAGAAGCTATAGATCTCCGTGAATTTAAAAATCTCAAAGGACCTAAAAAATCTCGAGATTTCCCAAGACCAACGTAAAGTTCGAAATCTTGAAACCCTTCAAAGTTACACTCAAAACGTACTACTTCGCCTATAATCTCCACAGCTTAACTTTCACCAACATTCCCTCAATCAAACCTATCATTCAACACTCCACTCAGCATACCTCAACAGAAACGAAGAGGAAAAAAGGCACCTCTATGAATGTTCCAATCGAACAACCCCAATTCACCCGGACTACCCAGGATTACCCTACGCCGACGCCAAAAACGAAGATTCATAGCCTTAATAACGATCCCATCAAAATTTCCCAGAGAACACCCGCATCCCTAATTGTATCCTCGGCAAACAAGCAGGACAAGCTTGGACGAAGGCTCATTTTCTACAAATGGAAGTCCCTTGTAGCCAGCAGCCCATTGCTCGTACATCATCATCCAGTCTGTGGACAAGCTAACCCAAACTGATTCCACGAGCGCCCAAGCCAGGATTCTCTGAAAATAGCATCAAAGGTAACAACGAGCCAGAAACAAAGGGGACCGAGGAGGAAGAGAAACACACAGAGGAAAAGAACGATGAAAGGGGAAGAGAGACATCCTCGGGGACCTGTTACCGAAAAGATAACGACGAATCCACGGTTGTCGTTTCAAATGACATGCCATTACGAACATCTGGACGAATCGGTTGTCCCGTGAGAGCACACACGCGAGAGAGAGAGACCACACGGCGTGGAAATAATGGACGCAACACGGTTTTACGCTTCCCCGTTAAATCCAACCCCGACGGGAAAACGTATTTATGTATTCGAGGCTCGATCACGGTCACCACTGAGCGCTTATTAATTTCGGAAAGATCGGGGTGAATAAATTTTCGACGCCTTACACCTCGAATGCCGCGCGTCGTTTCTACTGTAACACCACTCCCACTCGCTCCTCTCACGGGAAGTGAAAGAGGAAGGAGGAGATTTATTTCACAGACGCGAGAAAGGTTTTGATGGATCGTTTCTTGGCTTTTTTCCTTCTTTGGCCCTCTTGTGGGAATCGAAGGTGTGTGTGTGTGCGTATGAGTACGGAAAATGGGCTTTCGAATAGGTATTCAAGTTCGGATGGTCTTTCAGTTAAGGTGAGAATTAGGATAAGTGGAGCGTCTTTGCAAAAAACGCTGGAATTGAGGAAATCGTTGTAATTAAAGAGCATTGTTTGGGATTTGGTAGAATTGTCGAAGGGATTGGAGGATTTATAGAAGAAGTAGCTGTTGATGTTCGCAATTTTGAAGGATTATGTAGGAATGGTTGATGAATTGGTAGATTTTCTGCGAGTAAATGGAGTAGAAGGAATGAATGGAGGTCGAGTAGTTCTTGAAATATTCACGCGTTGAGACCTCCATGGATCGTAGCTTATATATGATCGTATAAAAGATGTATAAATTCATAAAAGTCTGTAAAGCAACATGCCTTTCGATAAAAACAATAGCAAATAGCGTAAAAAGCAATTATTAGAATCTGAATAATTCCATATAAAACAATTAGGAAAAGAAAAATATTCGCGACTCCAATTGAAATACTTAACGAAAAAGAAAAGTAGAGTACAGTAAATTGTCTACAAGATTCAGTAAGTTTGGATTCTACAAGTGACAGTATAGATGGTCCTACACCTAGGTCTGCGTCATTGCTGCGCCCATGTTATCTCACTCGCAGTCAGACAAATCATAATAGAAAAATATAATTTCTTTAATTTTCCTTTTTTTCATCTGGAATTTTTTTTAACATGTTGGTGAGATTTTTCTGATGAAAATGACATCGAACAGGATATAATTTGAACAACCTTTACTTATTAACACGTTCACTGTCGCGCCAGATTTACAGGTTGCTGTCAGGCGGCCACAAGAAAATACATTTTAAGCATAGGATTATAGTATTATGCTTTATAATTTTTTTTTTTCAATTGAAAATAATGTCTAGCTAGCTATGACGTTCAAAATTTTTAGTTGACAACATTTATTTTATTTTAATTATTCTAAACATTTGAGGCACTCCAGTCACTGATGACCACCATAGCTATATCGAGGAAACAATCTAATGTTAATACTTATTGAGTGATTAATTTAATTTCATAATATATCGCTTTGGATGAATTACAAAAACAAATTGCTAAGAAATTACATTAAATACCTGTCCACATTATCCGTCGAATGTAGAGGGAGAGCCACCGTTTGGTTGCCAATTGTTTATCACATAGAGTCGGCCTACCTCCACGTAAAAAAATAAAAATGTAGGGTCGATTTCACAAGTGTCAGTAAAATGTAGAGTCGATAGCAGCAGAAAAGCTGCTAAACAATTAGAATTAAATGTAACGATAGAAATTATTGCAATAATGCGTAATGCAATTGAAAAATCGCAGAAAAGACTGATACAAATGTTTGAAAAGAAAAATATATAAGATGAGATACAGTATCTTACCACGTAATGTAACTTTTTGTCGTGTAACATATTAAAAACACTGTTTGGGAAAAATTTGTCACAGAATTGCATTTCTTGTTTAATCTTCCTTTACTGCTACTTCTTGTGAAATTTTATGTCAGAAAATTGAAGAAATTCTTCTTTGTGTTTCGTAGGCAATTGATTGCTAATTTGCTATTGAGTTTGAATCAAATACGCGACGAGAATTAGGCAGAAGCATAAGTTAAACGCGTACAAAAATATTCAATAATAAACGAACTAGGAATGAAGCTATTTGAGTGTAGTGCACTCGTTCCAAATCAGCTCACAATAAACAATAAATCAACTAACTACTTAACATGCAATTCATGCAAAATCGTTGGATGGTAAATTATTAGTAAACAAAATTCAATATCAGAGAAAATATATGAAAAATTTCAAATTAATTTCAATTGCTGGAAGAAATGTACATATAACGAAAAAGCAACCTCTCAAAGTCATTTCAATATCCTATTCGACAAGTCTGAAGAACAACGATGACTAAAATTCAAATGTTTATTTCCCTAAACCTTCATAATAATTTCGAAATATTTTATTCGAAGCGGAGTATTCCAAGTCAGTATCGATAATTGAAGAAATTATTTGATTGTATTTAAAAGAACCGAAAGGAGAATATTTAAAGTCTGATATTAAATGTCTAGCAAGTACCAGTAATTGGTAAAATGATTTATATTTCTTTTAAAAGCTGGTAGTGTATTATTTTTGTTTTAATTGTGCTGGGATTTGTTGGTTTGTTAAGGGAGGATAATAGCGAATAACGTGTGAAATTTGAAAATGAGAGTAAATAGGAACGATTGGATAACGAAATTGGGAGAGTTAGAGAGAATGTGTGAACAGACGAGAAGAAGAGAGGTAAATGATCCAACATGAGAATGTAAGTGTATATTTTTCGGTAATTACTTTATAATTGCTTTATAATTACTTTATAATTACCGATTAGTGGAGAATATTGTTTACATGCAATGGAAGTTTACTGGTGATGTTTATAATTTCGAAAATTCAGGTAGAATTGTAAATATACTGTATCGTAATTCGAATTTAAGTAAATTAGGTTGAACTGCAGTACACAGACGTTACTTTAGCTTGAAATAAATTCGAAACATAGAATTCACAGAGAAAACACTGCGAAACAGCAAAACGTAAACGTTACAATTGTTATAACATGTAAGCAAAAATTTCAGAATTAATTATACGAGTATTTCTCATAAGATTACCGTTACAAGAATATTTCACGTTTATTAATAATTTTATAAGAATTAGGAATATTAATTCACTTTGTTAAAATGCAAAAACTAATAATTTTACAGCAAGTGTTAAGAATTAGGAGCAGCATTCGTTACAAGTTCCACAAGGATACTGAAAGAAAAATTTCAAATTAATTTCAATTGCTATTACGAAAAAGCAACCTCTCAAAGTAATTTCAATATCCTATTCGACAAGTCTGAAGAACAACGATGACTAAAATTCAAATGTTTATTTCCCTAAACCTTCAAAATAATTTCGAAATATTTTATTCGAAGCGGAGTATTCCAAGTCAGTATCGATAATTGAAGAAATTATTTGATTGTATTTAAAAGAACCGAAAGGAGAATATTTAAAGTCTGATATTAAATGTCTAGCAAGTACCAGTAATTGGTAAAATGATTTATATTTGTTTTAAAAGGAAAATTTCTAATAGGTATTAGTTAAAATGAATTGTTATTCAGTCTATTGTATTGAAATTCTAATTGATTCTAATGTATACAAGTGTTACAAGAAGGCTGAGTGTGTACAGGGTGGACACTGACTCTAGTATTTACTAAAATTCAAAAATTCTCGTATAAATTCCGAAAATAGATTATTAATTACGGTAAACTACTGAGACGGTTTAATTAAGGGTGGGCATGGTGCTGCTTTAGTTTGAAATGATTTATAAACACATAATTAACAGAGGAAAAACCGTGAAACGGCAAAACGTCTACATTCTAATTGTTATAACATGTAAACAGAACTTTAAATTTAGTGTAAACAGAAAAAATATATAATACAATTTATTTCACGGTATTGCAACAAATAAACGTTGAATCAATATTTAATTCGTATAAAAACAATTATTTAACGTAATAATTTTACCTTCACTATGGCTATTTTTAATCTACGACCACAGGTCAACCTGATTTCTAATCCTTACGAACTTTAAATTCAGTCTAAACTGAGAAAATATATAATACAATTTATTTCACGGTATTGCAACAAACAAACGTTGAATAGATTCTTAATTCGTATAGAAACATTTATTTAAAATAATAATTTCACCTTCACTATGGCTATTTTAAATTTACGACCAAGGGTCAACCTGATTTTTAATCCTCCGAACTTGATTTCACAACGAGAAAGTAATAAGATCGTTGAAACGTACTTATTTGTCAAAGAAACTTGCAAAAATGTATAAATAATAATATGTAATGTTTTAACAAATTTTTGGAAGTATAAATTAATAATAAAATTGTGAAAATTAATAAATTATACGTTATTATAACATTAATAGAATTATGACTAAACCGAAGTTCGAAGTCGAGTATTTAAAGTCTGATATTACGTGCCTAGCGAGTGCCGGTAATTGTTAAAATTTGTTTAATAATTAGTAATAGAAATTCTAATTGATTCTAATGTATACAAGTGTTACAAGAAGGCTGAGTGTGTACAGGGTGGACATAGACTAGCTAGTAGCCCCCGACCACTCTATTCACATCTCAGAACCTTCAGGTCAAAATACGCCGCGAAGTGTCTAGGGCCCAGTATAAAGGGTAAATGATTTCGCGGGACATCGGCGGGTCCTTATATACCTGCGGTACCCTCTCCCCAAAGTCATTAGCAAAATCGTCGGTTAGGTCAGGCGGGAAATTTTCGCGGGAGATTTTCGCGGGAGATTTCCGATATCGTAACACGGTATAATTTATCAATTTTCACAATTTTATTAAAAATTTATACTTCCGACAATTTGTTATAACATTGCATATAACAATTTATACGTTTTTACAATATTCTTCAATGGAAACATAGGTTTTAGCGTTCTCGTTACTTACTCGTGGTTAAATTAATTTCGTAGGGATTAAAAATCAGGTTGACCTGTGGTCGTAGATTAAAAATAACCATAGTACAGCTAAATTTATCGTGTCAAATAATTCTTTTTACTCGAATCAAAAATGTATTCAACGTTTGTCTGTTATAATATCGTGAAATAAATTATTTGTGCAGTTCTGTGCATTTTCTGTGCAGTTCAATCTAATTTGCTTAAATTTATGTTGCGAGACAGTAAACTTACTGACTCTTGTAGAGAATTTACTGTACTTTCTCCAGTTTGGTGGAGAATATCGTTTAAATGCAATGAATTATATTCCACATTTTCTCTATTCACACTGAATTTAAAGATTATAACGATTAAAAATCAAGTTGACCTGTGGTCATTTATCAAGAATAATCATAATGAAGCTGAAATTATTGTGTTAAATAATTTTTTTAATACGAATTAGGAATTTATTCAACGTTTGCTTGTTACAATACCATGAAATAAATGATATTATACGTTTTCCATATTTACACTAAATTTATCGTTCTATTTACATGACATACAACAATTATAACTACACATTATGCTGCGTCCGTTTGTTTTTTCTGTGCAGTTCAACCTAATTTACTTAAATTTACGTTGCGAGACAGTATAATATTTACAATTCTGCCTGAATTTTTGAAATTCAGAAAAACACAGGTAAACTTCCATTGCATTTAAACGATATTCTCCACCAAACTGGACAAAGTACAGTAAATTCTCTACAAGAGTCAGTAAGTTTACTAATACACTTATACTTGAATAAATTGAGGTGAAAACAGTGTAACGACGTTCCTCACCCACCTCAACTCTAAGCACATATTTATCAGATAAACACCTTCCTATTCGCGAAATTTTACGAGTATACACGTACACCACGATATGAACACGTTCACGTTCATTATGTCGCACGTTTGTGGAAAAATATATGGATACGTGGAGGTAGGCCGACTCTATGTAATAGACAATTGGCAACCAAACGGTGGCTCTCCCTCTACATTCGACGGATAATGTGTACAGGTATATAATGTAATTTCTTAGCAATTTGTTTTTTTAATTCATCCAAAGCGATATATTATGAAATTAAATTATTCACTCAATAAGTATTAACATTAGATTGTTTCCTCGATATGGCCATGGGTGGTCATCAGTGACTGGAGTGCCTGAAATGTTTAGAATAATTAAAATAAAATAAATGTTGTCAACTAAAAATTTGAACGTCATAGCTAGCTAGACATTATTTTCAATTGAAAAGAAAAATTATAAAGCATAATACCATAATCCTATGCTTAAAATGTATTTTCTTGTGGCCGCCTGACAGCACCTGTAAATCTGGCATGACAGTGAACGTATTAATAAGTAAATGTTGTTCAAATTATGTCGTGTTTGATGTCATTTTCATCAGAAATATCTCATCAATATGTTAAGAAAAATTTCGGGATAAAAAAACGTAAAATTAAAAAAGTTGATATTTAAATCGTTTGGTTGCCTCGATTCCCGTTTCATGCTTATCTTTTATTCGCTGTCCTTGTCTACGTTCGGCAAACTACAAAAGCGGGCGCGAGGCTCGAAAACGTAGTCCCTGACTCTACGAGTGTCAGGTTTAGCTTCCTTGCGGTCTGACACTTGCGGAGAATATACTGTATTCTCAGAAAAATATCGTATAAATTTATAAAAGTCCAAAAAGTATCATGCCTTCGTATACAAAGGCTAGAAAATATCGTAAGGAACAATTAAAATCTCAATAATTCTATATAAAATTATTATCAAAAGAAAAATATCCACGATTCCGTCAAAAACGTACTTTACGAAAAAGAAAAAAAAGACATTGAAACATTAACAACAACCGCTAATAACGTAATTAAAAGAAAAGAAAAAAAGATAGAAAGGGAAACTGATAAAAATGAAACACCCGATGAACCCAGAAAATAATCCCTCTCAGCAGCGGATCATAATCGACTTCCGGTGTTCGTCAGAGCTGCTAGAGAAAATCTGTTCCAGAGCGTTTCTCGAGAGCCCCGTGGACAATTTGTTGGTTGTAAAGGCTCGTTAAGGGGTATCGAGTCTGCACGGGATTAGACTCGAGGGCATTTTATTGGCCGCCATCGCTGGGAAAATAAGAAGGAAAGAGAGGCTGGAAAACCGGATTCCTTGAACGCTTCCCGCGGTATCTGAGATATTAAAGATTAAGGTGATTTAATAGACGCGCGGCGAAGAGAAGGAAAGCCCTGGAATTTCGCGTACCGGCAATTACCCTCGATAAAAATTGTTATCGCTTCCGCCATCCCCTCTCCACATCTTAAAATCCTTTATAATCTTGGCGATGATAAAGTGCCTCCATAAGTGTGGTAATTGGCCCCTTCTTGAGTTTCAACGCACGCCACGTGATAAACGTGTTTCACGAGGACTGAAATATAGCTTTCTCTCGCTTTCAATTATATCGTTCGAATGAATTCAAATTTTTTCCGTTGCTTTTCTATTACGCCTGCAGAAATAGTCAAATTCATTTTAACATGGAGATAAATTGAATCGGAATAGAATTAAAAATGAAATTATGAACATCGTTTAAGCTAGTTCTGCAATTACAAATGATAACAAGTGTTTCGATAACCTAGAAAAATTTAATCCAATATACAGAATTGTATACATATTTGCATCTGTTCATATCCCGTCTAGAGGCGCGTCACGCACGAATAAACAACCATAATTTCTGATTCCACTACTGGCGGGTGTTAAGTCATTAGGAGTAGTACGTTTCCAGATACGGGTCTGGAAATTCCCCGGTCTTTCGCAGCGGTCATAAACTTTGGAGGCCATCGAGCATTTTACCTTCACTTCGAATTTCCATGTTTTTTCTATGGCCATTGTGCACATCTGCTTGCCACACTTTAGCTTTTCTATAGTCCTTTGATTTCTATTTGACCATGCTTCATTAGCGTCGAAGCGCTGCCCAGATTTGTTACCTGCTGCGCCTATTGTTCGAGACACGCCGAGTTTCCGCGCGCGTCACTCAAGGGTGCACGGGCACTTGAGAGTGACCGTTGACTTGGAGGCGTCACCTTAATTAGTTTCGGTACCTAATGATTGCCAATCGCGTTAGAGGCAACCACCTCCCTTGTCTGGTTAGGTAGTTGACCAACCCGCGTGTCTCAACCCTGCCGAATGTTCGTAACCGAGGTATCGTGGAGATTCTCCGATTCCTCGATAGTGAGAATGCTTCAGATAACCGTACGAGATAGTTCGCCAGAAATATAGTCCTTTTGTCAATATTAATTTGTCTTCCGAAAGGAAGTGGTCCTTCGAGCATTAGTTTTAACACACCGCGTGCAAAATCCGCAGAAACTCGGACGATCGCAAGATCAACCACGAGTAGTACGTTTAACAGCGGGGGTGCACGAAACGTGAAACAATTGAGTATCATTTATGCTGTGAATATAAACGAATGGAAATTTTCGAATTGATTAAATGGAGGAATATAAAAAAAAAAAAAGAGTAAACGAATAAAATTATACGATAATATAATTCCTAGCGTTTCCACCGAGCATTCGTAGCAAATGAAAATACAACATGCGGGGACTAACGAAAAAATACAGCCGTATTTTTCCGCCATTGTTACCGCCTTCCTGTCCGGTCCTCGCCGAACGTGAACGCGCTCACATTATATCCCACGCGTGGAACCTAATATTCGTTAAAAATTATTCGAAAGATGATCACGAATGATAATATAAATTTTCACCACTCCCTCCCTTTCTCTGTTCACACTCGATAAAACGTGCATTCATTTCGCGAGATTTTTACTACCGGACGCGCGATTAATTGACAAAAAAGCTCAACGGTTGATCGCCCCAATAATCATAACGTCGCTTATTATTAATCGAGTCCACTATTTTCAGAGATAATTTCCCATTTAATTTCCAATGAAAGAGCCTGATGTCCGTAACATACACCGACACGTTCGATAATTAATATGTGCTTATCTTTCTATATGCGTCCGAGTCGTTTTTAAAATCGATTGAAAAATTAGAACCGACTCGTTCACCGAAGAAATTCACTGGAATAAAAAAAAAAAAAAGAGGAAGAAACAACAAAAACAATTCATGCTCTATCATCTGCGATTTGCTCCTCTCTTGCAAAAATCCTCTCTGAAAAATTGAATTTTTGTTGCCGCTTCAATATTTCACGGTTACAGTGAATATTTAAAAGTCATTCCTGCATTTTCAACGTCTGGATAAAGAGACCGATTCGTTTTTCCAACTAGAGCTTCCTCTCAAATTGTCAAGCACGCCGTTACAGCATTTTTGCTTTTTTTTATTGGATTTACAGAAGTTTCACGATTCACGGTGAACACAATAAGAGGAGGTTATTCGACGTTTCTGTCGTTATTGAGCTACTTTTCTTTTCATCGTTCCTTTTCTCCCGCCTCACCGGTGTAACACGCGGTTCACGCTCTTTCTCATCGGGCAAATTAAATGAAACCATTTTATTACGTCCAATCCCCGTCGATGAAGGAATTTTCAATTATCGACGAGACCTCGTTACTCGTTTCTCTTTCTTGGTTCGACGGTTCTTTCGCAACCCCTCTTCCTACGGGTTACAAAGCCTCGATTGTTTCAGATAAAAATAACGAAACAATTCGAGGTTACTTTGTGCCTCTTTGTAAGGTAGCGTCTGACTCGTTCGCGTTGCTACAATTTGCAATGGGGAATATATAGATAACACTTCCCCTTCGATAACATTCGTGAAATTTTAATTAATTTTAAATTAGAATTCGCACGATGAAATGTTAATTCAGAGGGAATTGAAAGATCTTCGATGAATTTTAACGAGAATAGTTCATTAACGATAAACGAACTCGCCGGCGTCTGACTAATTCGATAGCTATACTACTGAATTCGTCTACGGAGGAGATGTATGAACTTGTACTACTTATAGAAACGTTTGTACATCATGTATTAGTAGTACAACAGCTAGATCTCCCTTTACTTTCAGTAGCACGATGAACTTATTCATTCCAACAACTATTATACTAAATACTCTCAATACTGTAACAAACTTAACCTGCTCAATAAACGTGGCTCACTTTTGTTCAATCTGTTTACAAACTTTACGTGTGTTACTTTCATATATCTGCAATAATAATATATTTAAACAAATTATTTTTCAAATCTATCACTACAATCCTTATTTAGAATGTTTAAAGAAGCTATACTAATTTTAAAAAATTGTTTTAAAGATTTGTAACCACTGTAAAGGGTTAAAATTTCCTATTCAAATGGCAGACACCTCAGCCTCAGACAAAACAAACCTCAAACACCTCGACAAACAACGTAAATCACGAAAAGAAGAAAGTTCTCGTCGCAGAACGTCATTCCTGATCAAACTCGCGTACCCTATCACGTCGCGAAGCTCGTTAAAAGCTCTCCTCGACCGTGGACCAGTACCAGCCACAGAAATAAAACGATTTCTCTTCTCCCTCGAAGAGAAGCTCCCTTATAATACTCACGGATAACCAGATCAGTGTTCCAAGGGGGAAAAAGGAGAACAACAAAAAAGACGTTGAAGTGAAAAGAAGAAGAAGAAGTAGAGAAGAAAGACAGATCCATGAAGAATTAGAGGTTTCGTGGGATCGAAAGGGAGGGCAGCTGCTGTCGGAAGATCGGCCAAGTGAAAAGTTTTCCAAGGAGCCAGAGGAGGAGCATAACCGCGGAAGAAACGGGACCAGAAAAGAGAGGAGAGAGGAAGGGAGAGACTGGAGAGAAAAAGAAAAGATTCACGCTATTTTAATCTAAGAGTGGGTGTCCCGGCTAGAAACGGATTTAATCAACGCCCATTATGCGCGCTCTCGCTGGAATGATACAGTTTTGTCCGAGTTTCTTCGGGACTTTTCGCGCCGCTGACCATTCTGAAAGAAGAGCTATCCGTGCACCAGGTTACCAATTACTACCTACAAAACTTATTCCAGCACTGAACCACAGTTTTTTTCACAACTCTCGACCTTTCTTCCGTACAACCCTTCGCTACACCACCTTTCCATCGCGTCTTAATTAACGACGCGGAGGAATGGATGGAGTGAGGTTTTGTTCCGACACCCTTTGGGTGATTCTAACCATTTCTTCGTTCGTTGCAGGTTTTTCTTGGTTATACTGCAAATTCGTTCGATTATTGTTAGTTGCATGTAACTGGAAATATAGATATTTCTTCGTTTAGTATGTTTATCGAGAATAAAGTTAGTATTGTTTAGGTTACTATAGATTTCAGGGATATAGAAGAGATTCGAAATTGGAAACAGTTTGTATTCTCGAAGGATAAAGAAATCTTCCGTTGGAACGGTCAACTTTATTACCCAAAAAATGATAAAAAGTATATACAGTATAATATAGTCAAGATTGTTCAGGTTTGATTATAAAATTCAGAGATACAGGCGAAGTTTGAAATTGAAATCGGGAACACTTTATTTTCTCAAGAGAACTATACACATTGAGAAAGAAAGAGTGCGATACACCTATCCCCCGATTCACACGGTACTTTATTTACACGGTTTGTTTCTTCGTTTCGGTTTCGTCTACGAAAGTGATAACAGTAATTCAATTTTTGGTAAAATTTTTTAATTTATACTTCTTGTTTCTATACAGGGCGTCCCATAACTCCTCGAACACCCGGAAATGGGGGGTTGCTGGGATGACTCTGAACAACTGTTTCCTTTACCAAAATGTTGTTTGAAGCTTCATTTTTGAATTATTAACGAAAAACAGTGGCCAATCAGAGCGCGCGTAGAACCCGCGCTCAGGGACGAAGAACAGAGGTTCATTCGCGCGCGATTCCGACCAATTGCAATTTTTCCAAAAATTTATACAAACGTGGGAATGACGGCAAAAAACCATTTCTCTAAGCCCTATAAAAATAGCGGTGCAAAGTCAAAATTTTTTGACAACGATCGATAACCGAGAAGTCACGCGTACGCATTTGTTCACGATCGCGCGCGGTTGAGAGTCAGCGCTCCCGTGCCTGGGCGCGGGCTCTACGCGCGCTCTGATTGGACAGTGTTTTTCGTTAATAATTCAAAAACGAAGCTTCAAACAACATTTTGGTAAAGGAAAAAGTTGTTCAGAATCACCCCAGCAACCCCCCATTTCCGGATGTTCGAGGAGTTACGGGACACCCTGTATGTAAAATGAATTACATACATATACCTTCATATTTTTATCATTTTATGAATAGACCGTTATTTTTATGTTTTTTAAGATATATTTAGTTTTATTTTACGTTGAAATAAATGACTGAATTATGCACATTTTAGTTTGTTTTCGATTTACACGGTTTTCTAAGGAACCTGTCTTCAGCGTAAATCGGGGGATAGGTGTACAATAGATTTTGGTTAAAAAAAAAAAACCGAACTAACTTTTCTACCACTATCTCTAACAATAGCCGAGATATACTTTACAGCGTTTAGGTGAATAGATGAGAAAGCAAATTAACAAGCCACTCGAGCTTCGCATAGTGTTTCAGATCAAAATGATTACGAAAATCTCTCTACTTGCTTCGAAAGCAACTAATTTATTCGAATGGTTTGCAAGGGAAAGATATGCAAGTAGAATCGTAAGTGGATAGGCGTGATTAAAATTATGCGAAGGATGAGGCTCGAGTTGTTGCTCTTTCGAGTTGCTCTGGCCTCTGATTCGCGATCGACGAACGAAGCTGGAATGTAGAATAAGCTTGGTACCCGCGAAACTTTCAAACAAGTTAAAAACTGACAACTTGAGACGTGACGTGACTACGAAAATAGAATCTGTTATAGAGTCTTTGCGGTTGATATTCCAAGGTTTAATGGAATAGAGAGTTCTTTCTAACTTTTCCACCCGATAATCTTCATTCTAAACAATTTTTATATTTATTCAATCAATTCGAAACCGACCTGAATATATTAACGACTGATTAACGGTACCTAGCTAAATGGAAAAAGTTTCACGCTGTTCCGACGCAAGAAGAGAGCACTGCCGACACAGTGTTTATCAAGGTTCCACGTGAGCAGTGTAGAGTGGTGGCTATTGAAAAAAGGAGCACGATGTTATCTCGCGCGACTACAAATATGCGGTTCGCCCCCGTTATGAAGCCCCATTTTTCTTTCTTAACCAGCCGTGCTCTACCACATTCTCGTCTCGTTGATACAATATCCTATAAATTCCGCCCCTTTAATGGAAACTCCACAGCATTACAGAATTTTCGAATCCAGTCTCGAACATCGATTCAACACTGAAGATTGTTTCCTTCGAATTTACGCCGATTCAAGCGTACTCTCGTTTTCTTTCCTAAGTAGACGAACGACCAATCGTTGCATATTTTGTTAGTAATGGTAAAATTATCCATTCCTCTTCTTGCTACTATCCGACGCTTCGACTGGAAGTTTTATGCAGTCCTGCCATTTCGAAATGTTGATTCACGATTCCATGGTTACCGCGACGTAATTGTACGATAACCAGGGATCTGGTAATTAAGTAAACAAAAAAAACGAACGTTACTGTCAGATTAAGGGATAATCCTACAATTAGTTTGTATCGATCGAACACGCTTGGCGAATACTTCCTGCGTGGTCAATCAGGACCCACAGTGGAACGACGAGCGGTTAAGTTTCGAACCCAATAGGTACGAATCTATCAGGAGAAACATTCAAGCATCGTCCATTAAATTAAGTTAACTTGAGGTATTTTGTTTTTTTAATAAAAAAAAGTAGCGTGATGTTGAAAAGTTTGTCGTGTTAAATTCATCTTTATCTTCCACCGTCGATTTTTATTAAGATACGCGAAGGAAAGGGTTGAAGAAGAATGTTCGAATGACGAGCGGGAGTAGGATACGGTGAACAATGAAAAATCGCCGGGCGAACCTCAGCCATCTTTCGCGATCAGCCCGAAGATATATCTCACTCTCTCCGGATGTGAGCAAAGAAGAAACGGATGCAATTACAGGGAGAACGGACACGAAATTAATGCCAATCGATTTCGTAGGAGGGCCGTTTATTTCTTGTAGACTCGCAGAGCCTGGTGTGGCCTGTCTCAAAAATTAACGACGACAAGTCCATTCGCGTCTTAGTTTTTACTTCCCCGAAGACGATAGGAACACGGATAGCCGGTAGTGTTAGGTTCCGGGGAAAAGAAGCGGGAGAAATGGAAGGTGAAACGAAGAGAAAAGGTCGAGAGAAAGAGTTGAAAGATGGGTAAGAAGTGGAGTCAAAGAAGAGCAGAGTCAGTGGCTTCTGGTTACAACAGCGTGTAACCAGTGGTTCCGTGGATGGAAGAGAGCGAGAAAGGTGTTCTCTATGGCGGTAATTATGGTGGTTGATGAGAGTTTCACGCTAGGCCGAACCGCAGCCACCATCCAGACCTCTAGCCAAGCGAAATTGAGGTGACTCCGTGTGTATTTAGCAGTGTCTGCGTTCCGTAGGGATAAACCGTGAACAACGCGGCCAGTTCACCCTGTGTCAGCCACACGCGCCATCTCCCACCCACCCGTCCCGCTAATGTTCGCGAACCGTTTCCGTGCGGGAAAAAATCGAGCGAACGCTGATCGAATATCGAGCGTCGAGTTCTTGCCGCCGCTGGAAACGTGAACGCTACGTGCGATGGATGGCGAGTAATTTGTCTTTTTTCTGGGCAAACGGAGAATTCGGCTCTCACGTTTAGGCGGTGAATCTTCGGTATTTGTTTTCGAGACGATAATTCTCAACAAATTTTCGAGAATCGGGAAAAGAGAATAGGAATACGAGCGATGACATTTTTCAGGTTCCATTTTCACGAGAGGAATTATGTATGACGATGCCGAGTACCTTTCCGTATGACTGTCTGGAACGTTAAAATCTCGAGAATCATGAAACGAAAATAAAAGTAAACAAGCGGTGGAATTTCTTGAACGTAATTTTGACTAAAGAAATTATTTATAATAATGTGATTGTCCGTAGTCTCTAACTAGTAAATTCGAAAATGATAAATATTCTTGAACGCTAAGGTCGCAATAAATAATTGCACGACTATTCGAAATAATTAACCGTGTCTAAAATACTCGACGAAGATTTATAATTATTTGGAATAGTAAATATACTTCTCCGTGGCAATAAATAATTCTATAAGAAGTCTGCAGTTTCCTGTATAAGATGAAAAAAGAATCACCTCTTCACGGGGAGTAGGTACAATGATAAAAATTCATTTATATGGTACCTTGCGTAGGACAGGGGGTATATGTCTGGCTATATACGCGCGTTTACTACTTAAACGTTGCATTTCTTATTCTTCCATTAAGGTAAAGGTACCAGTAGTTGACCAGTTTTTACAGAAACGTAAAAAATAAGGTTTTTATAAGTGATACTCTTTTGAAAAAAATGCACCTGACATGCCAAGACATCTATCGATTAAATTTCCAAACAATTACATGTGAAATGAAGTATGCATAGTAACAACGGACGTCTAAATTCATTAAGGTAAGTAATATGCCTCTATATTGCTATTTCTTTAACGTTTCTGTTAAGAACGGATTAGGTAAACAAATCCATACGTTGCGAACTCTTCGTGACTGAATTATTTACCTATTAAATTCTCACAGCGTTTTCTAAGTGATAAATGCAACGTTTTTGTTTATTGGGGGGTCAAATTCTGAATCTTGTTATTCTAATAGTTTTTAGAAGTTGACCGGGGTGGTCAATTACTGACGTGAGTTATTTAAATTTGTTTACGATTTATAATGTATCCATTTTGCATTTAACTTTGTCGGAAGTACAAAATATAGTTCTAAATTTTGTAGCATACTGCGTTTTAGTGGATGACCGCATGGTCAACTATTGACTGCATCCACGGTCAATTATTGACTCCGTCCAGTGTCAATGAAAATTAAAATGCATTTACTTATGTTACGAACCCACTGCCTTGCCCCCACACATTGTTATTAGATACTATTATAATATTATTATTAACATTATTATTAGATACTATTATGGCGATTATGGAAGTGGCCAGAGAAGCCTGATGTGCTGCACTATTAGTGGAAGGCTGTAGTTTCTCATATCAATAAGCCCACGAAATCTAGCAGAACTCGCAACGTCTACTCTGTTCCCGAATTGAACTTGTTATGGAATTGAATTGTTTTATTTCTACTTTCCATTCTAATTACAACTTGTGCTGGTAATTGTTGAAAATAAACGATACTAAAATGATTGCCAACATTATTGCTTTAACCCTCCTTCTAGTATAAATGGTCAACTACTAACGAACAGAGGGTCAATTACTAGTTTTTTCATTTTTAAGAGTGGTCAACTTCTGAAGCAATCGACGACATAATGGTATTACTAAAAAAATAGAAAAAAGTTGTGGAATGAGAAGGCGCTTACGTTTTTTTTTTTGTCAAATGTAAAGGTTCGTTGGAAACATCGATCTGAATTTTTAAATTCGGCACGAACTTATGGGATGACCTAATACTAACGAACAGAGGGTCAATTACTAGTTCTTTCATCTTTAAGAGTGGTCAACTTCTGAAGCAATTACTGAATTTTTAAATATCTTTTTAAAATTTATATAACATAACTCTTTTAAAAAATTGGTCTTGTTACATAATCTAGAAGGCTTGAAGAGTATCTTCAGGCATCGACTCTCGCTATTTAATCACAGAGCAAGTGGTTCCTATTGTTCGCGTGGAGGATTTCTCTTAACTGGTCAACTACTGGTACCTTTACCTTAATTACCTTGTCAACCACAAAATGAAATTATCACACTCAGTCATAACCACGATTTTGCATAACCTGAACACAGAAACGACCAAAAAAAAAAAAAACACATGAAAATATTATAAACAACGTAAAATCGATTTTTTAAATCGCAGTGGAAAAGGAAGTTAGTTTATTAGCTTGACAAATATTCCCGTACAAAATGCTGCGCGTGCTGCCTTTTGTAAAACACCCGATACGAAATAACTACATCATCGAATATTAATCACCTCGGCCAATACAAACCACAATTTCCGATTTTCCAACGGTCCCAAGTCCATTCCGAAGCGGATATAAAATTCGTGGCCGCATTTTTCGCCGTCGTTCTTTCACATCGCGATTTCTAATATCGTCCACGACATGACAGACGAACGGAAACCACGCGTTCCCCCTATCACCCATCCCCTATCCAACTGGTCGCAGCTCATTTCTGCTCGATTATCGTGGGCACGCGTTCCCCGTGATCCGAATTCTCCTTTATCTACCCTCTCTCTCTTTATCATTTCGAAAAGGAAATAGGAAGAAAAGAAGTAGTTGGAGAACGCAGGATGGCGCATCGTTTTTGACCCATTGCTCGTAGCGAGGAATTTCTTCTCTAATTTTTCTCCGGCCCAAGCTTTCCTTTTGTTCAACCAAGAATCGCCGAGTGCTCACTGGAAACGAATGTAAATACAGAACGAGAACGTTGCTCGGCCAGAATGCTCTGACTGCGCGTGGTTTCCTTACTCTTTTCTTCCTTTCCCTTCCACTCTGTTTTGCCTTCTTCTCTCCCCTCCCTCCCTCTTCCTCTCTGCTAAGTTCTATTATTTTTTTCATCCCTCTTTTATTTTGTTTTACTTCGAACGAGCTTGGTCGATTCAGAAAAGATAAGGGAAAAGAGGCAGAAATAATTACGAGGACTGTGTTTCTCCGTCTTTCGAAAAAATTCTCCTCCTAACCCACGTTTCTTCTTTACTTCTATAGTATCATCCCTTCTACCCTACCTACCTACCATTCAGCGGTGTTTTTCTGAATTTCAAGAATTCTGAAAGACACGTACCATTCTGTGCATCGTGACACACAGCAGCGCTGCTTTCTACTGTCGCTTCAATGGCGGTTGAACGGCATTGAGATCGTCGGAATTGTCGCGAGATTCGTTGCTACGCTATCCTCGTTCGCGAAAATAACTTCTTTCTTCTACGGAGCGACTTTCCTGCGGAAGATATCGTCCTTGCGAATTTTTTCACCGCATCGGATCAACGACTCAGACGTTTCACAATTATTCACGATTGTGATGGTCGAAACACCGCGTAAAGTAAAAAGTTTACCATGAGATTTAACCTGTGGTGAAAAGAACTGCAAGACGAAGTGGAATTAAATTTGCAATCGTTTCATCTATCTATTTTTTTCTTAAGTGTGTATACAAATGACGAATAAATATAAAACAAGGGAAGAATGGGAAAAATAAACATGTTTTTACACTGGCAACTTAAAATTGGGCGATTGTTTCTACAGATACTATACTATGGAGAACTTTGAGATATGATAAAATGTTATTTCTTCATTCACGTTTTCTTTTTTCTGAAAATGAAACTTTTGTGGAATTGGTTTAATAATAAGATGTGAGTGATGGCGTGAATGTAGTGAGTATATCGTATGGTCTCGAGATTTGGTGAACGAGCGGATCATACATGGTAACTGGGGGTAAAACAGAAGAAACGCGTTGTTATTGATATCTGAGAGTACGTGAGAATTCATTGCGAGATATATTTAGAGAGGGACAATCATATTATAATTATTCCTTTTACGTGTGTATATAGTTATTGTTGTTATAAAATATATTCCTATTTAACTTGTTAACAAGTGTTATACAACCACAACTTTTAGTGTACAAAAATTGTTGGTCGACTAAGAAATGCTCGGATTTCAGAGAGCTAATTGTAATAAACCTCTTCCTATACGTCACATTGTTACTTAATAAATAAAAATTGGTCAGTTAACAAATTATCAATATATCTCGAAACTCTAGCGAAACGCTGAAACTCGATAACCTTAGGACATAGACTCGAATAACAAATGAAGGAAAATGTTAAATAAAAAGCAAGATTACGTAGTTTAAGAATTATCAACACGAGAAGCATATTAAATAATTTTGTGAAGTGTAACGAGAATATACTACGTGCGAAACTGGAACGAGGAGAACCACTGAAGCTCGCGAGCAACGACCATTTTTCAAAGTCGTTTTACCCGTAGCACCAAAAACCCGAGAAAATTTCATTCCATATTTTCGATTTATTTCGTCGCAAAGAACCCCGCGCCCCTTTTGTTCCACTACACGGTCCTCTCGACACCCCAATTCCTCGTGTCTAGCAGCCCCACAAATTGCTCGTCGTCGCGCCAAAAATGGAGAATCGACTAGACGCGATGCGTCTCAAACGAGCAGGAAAATTTCTGCAAACCGTTCTCTCTTCTCTAAAATTCCTGTACCTTCGTTCTCGAAATGGATTGTAGCGTCCCAAAACGCCGTAGCTCTTCGAGGCTTGGAAACGCTGACTCGCGGCAGGGCGAGTCTTATTTAGAGGAAACAAGTCAACACGTTTTCGAACTAAAACAATTATTGTGTTTCTTAGACGCGTTTTCAATATAATGTGTTTCTAGTTCTCAACAGAATGCGCGTCTAGGCGTATTCTCGGTAGAAATGCGCTTCGAGGGTGAAAACCTCCGCGCTTTATAGCACGGAGCCGTCCACACCCGACGTGGTGGTGGTAAGTGCGACGCGATGCGGAAGACGTCGAGCGATCATCGCTTTTGGCGGCCCATGCGACACAGGACCCAACGCGAGTCCCCTCAGCGAAGAAACGCTCGAGCCCCCTCGCCTCGGCGACCGCGGTCCCGTTTCGGTTCCTCGCGGGATCCCTTTGTCGAAGGCCTTATTGCGACATTGTAACGCTTAATGCGAATTTTTCTTTTACTATCGAAAATAGCTAAAAGTCACGTCCGCATCATAAACCTGCCATCGGTCTCTTCACGCAGACCTCGCACCGCACCGTTTTACCGACAAACGTGGCGTGATTGTTCTGATTGTATAACCCTTCCATCACATGTATACTGAGAGACTCGGTGACTGATTTTACGGAATGGAAAACAACATGGGAAGACCGCTTAATGCGAATTTTTCTTTTACTATCGAAACTAGCTAAAAGTCACGTCCGCATCATAAACCTGCCATCGGTCTCTTCACGCAGACCTCGCACCACACCGTTTTACCGACAAACGTGGCGTGATTGTTCTGATTGTATAACCCTTCCATCACATGTATACAATTTCCTTTGAATGTTTTCTGGCATTTAACCCTTTGTCTGCTGGCCACTAAAAAGTACGTAAAGCGCTCGCTGTGTGCAGTCGAGTTATGGTATTAATGGCAACTATATACAACCTATGTTTATACAATACCCCATTTTCTATACATAATATAATTATAAGCTAAAACTACGAGCGCCTGCAAGTATTAATAACAGTCAAAGCGATGATAACATTAGATATAATAGAGTACAAATACGTTCCAACTTGTGAAAGGTAAAAAAGTATTCGTGTATAAAAGGGTTAAACTCCGAAGGAACACAGGTCCATTGTGGTTCGGGGGGGAACATAATGCGGCACAAGTTAAAAGAGAGACGGAGCAAGTTCGCCGCGCAAAAACGTAAAACGATAGGAAGCAAGTTCGTAAACAGAGCTCGTGTGCACGGGAGGCCGACGTCGCTTGGTCTCTTGGCCAGGCACAAAGAAGACATTCGCGAGCAATTTCTTTGATCTTATCGCACGGTTGATGCGGCCGTAAAAACGTGCCGGTGGATAGCAGCGAAAGCCAAGTTGGTTGAAAGCTGCTCGCGAAACTTGCCACTGCCACCCTGTGCCTTTGGAACGCATCCCCTTCTTCTTTGTATGTATGTGGGAGTGTGCGTATACGCTCGTTGAGTGGCCATCCGCGAAACTATGGAGAAGTGAATGAAACGGCTAGGGAACAGGATGTGACGACGGTTCCTTGGTAAAATAGGGGCATTGTGAGCCTGGGAGAGTAGCTTTGTTTTTGGTGTAAGTTCTGCGAGTTTTGAGAATAATCCTGTGAAAGGGGTGAACTTTTGAATCACCCTGTAGAATAGAAAGTTTGTTTGGAACTGAATGGCGTTGAAATTGCTTTGAAATTTAGCAAAATGTCCATGGGGTGTTTTCTAAAGTTTGAAATTTTCCACTTTTGGATCACCCTATATTGTAAGTTTACAGAAGCGGCGTTGCTTTTAGCTTGAACTCCTGAAATTGTGAAAGTAATCCAATGAAAAGGGTCCCTTTCGAATCATCCTTTGAAACAGAAAATTTTATTTGGAAATGAAGAAGGGCGGTGTCAAAATTGTTTTGGAATTTAGCAAAATGTTGAATATTCTCAAATTTGGAATATCTCGCTTTTGGATCACCCTGTATTGCGAGCCTGGAAAAGTGAACACTAACAAAGGGTCGAAGAAGTAGTGTTTTATCAAATTTGTAATTTTCCACTTTTGACTCACCCGGTAGAGTGAATAATTCGAAACAGAGGATAAAGAGGCTGCGTTACGCTTTTCAGAGGTAATTTTTTTCTTGAAAGGAATTATCCCAAAGAAGAAGATGAAAAGATCTGATAAACATCCGCTCGATTTAAAGTGGGCGGTGCAAACTCGTTACCGTGGGAGCTTTAATCAGCTTCAACAAAGACATTTCACCGGTAATACGCAACGGTGCAGGGGCTAACGTAGCGAAGAAAAGGGAATATTTACCGGAATACACGGCGTCTCATTATCAATGCACGCTACCAGAAAGTTTTATACACGCCTTTCAGCTTCTTTGATGCTGTATTTTTAATTAACTGATAATCTGCCAGGTACAACGAAGCTGTGCTGACGCATCATCAGCAAAGAGGAATATACATATATATCTCTACAGAATATTAGTAAATTCATCGTGAAATTTCGTTTCTCTATTATTCGCTGGATCGTTATCGATAATTTATTCCGGGAACATTATTATTCCCGGAGCATATTTTCGAGTTTCCTCATCCCTCGGATCCTCCGGGATCGAGCTATTTTCGAGATTACACGGCCAATTAGACGAGAAGCAAGAGAAACTACCAGCAACGAAAATTGCATAAATTTGTTCCATCCGCGAGAAGAAAAGTTTATCTGGCTGAACGTTCGCGTCAAAATTTCCGCGAAACTCTCGCGGGGGGGATTTGAAAAGCCTCCCACGACGCACGATACACTTCGACCCAGGGTGAAATATGGAGAACGCGACCAGAAATATTGCATAAATCACCATGGCACGCGTAGAATTTTCAATAGAAACTACCTGAATACATGTGTGGCAGATTTTTTTCGTGAATTTCGGTGACAAGAGCTGTGCAATCGGACGAGAATTAACCTGGAAGGATCGAACGACGCTGACATAACAAAGAACATGAGTGTTAAGGATACTTAAGTTAGACCAGGTTCACGATACGGACGCGACTCTCTGCTATTTTTGAGATTAAGGTTTGAATACGCGTTTAATGTTTTCGTTCGTTAGTTATTCCTTATTGTCAGGAGAGCTCCAAGCCTCTCATAAAAGCGGAGAATTTGGAGTTTTCTTCGTGCATCTCAATAGCAATTGACGTATCATAAACCCACGCGAGCCCAGGCACGTTCTCGCGAGCGAGCGGTACCGTTACCCTGGGTTTGTCCCATAAGCCCAGGGTGACGCGTACTTCACGCAAAACACCCCCTCCTTGAGGGTGAGTGGTTGGCGTTGGGCCGTGACCAGGGCCCGAACGTGAGTGGGAGTCTTAGCCTCCCACCCAAAACTGACCCCCGTCAAGGGACCCAAACGCGACCAGGGAAGGGGAAATGCGAGGTCTGAACGGGGCAAAGAGTCAACGAGACCAAGAGAACAAATTCAGACGTAGAAGCAAAAAGTTGAGGCGATCAAACAGTCGCTACATTTTTCAATCGATTCTCGACGACGTGTCAGAATTGAACAATGAGCAAGAGCGAGCAAAGTCCTGGTAGAATGGTACATTTTGATTCACAAGTGTTTCTTCTTCTTCGCACCAATTTTCACACGTTTCAGTCCCATAATTAAACTACTTGACAGCCATAAAGAATCATCCCGCCTAATTCGTTTTGCACCAGGTACACTTAAGTATAGAAATTTGACTATCGCTAATCCAATAAGAAGCTCTCAAAGTATCGACTTCATCGGGAACTTGAACGAGTTAGCTGAAACTGGAGACTAGGCTCGTCGAAGGAGGTAATCTGATAAGGGAATTGTTGCGGAAAAGAAGAAAGGAAGAAGGTGAAGAAGAAGAGAGAGGAAGAAGCCGGTAGCCAGGAAAATATCTCCAGCTGACACTTAACTTTCACGAAAGAGTCTCCCTGCTGCACTCTAAAATGATCAGCCGCCCTTTTTGGCCAATAGCTGACGTCCTCACTGGCTTGTCATGATTGCCTCTCGAGCAGCTAGGCAAAATGCCAAGAAGCGGGTCGTCTACGCTCATCTCCTTTCCAAGACAGAAAATTCCATCTACAACGATTCGTATCACTTGTTACGTGGCGGCTGCATGCGGACCACACCACGTAACAGTCACAACTGCATCTCGCCCTGCATGGATGCAGCATCCTTTGCGGATCGATTATGCAACCAACCCTCTACAACACGCCTCGCTTGTTTTTCATCTTTAACCGAGAATTTGTTTAGCGGGTGTTGATTTGTATTAATGTAGCCCGTGTGTGCTGTCACACTGAGCCGACTGATTAAAAATGGACAAATGCGTGTTGCCTTTCTAACTTTGTGTAATTTTTATTGTATGTAAAAACTAAGTGACTAGTTTGACTGATAGATGTTTTTGCTCTGATGGTTGTAATGATTCTGACTTCTCGAGAGCTCGTCTTCGCCCTCGAGAGCGGTGGTTCTTGAAAAATACGCTGATTGGTGAATATTTTCTACCGCTTGTTTTTCATCTTTAACCGAGAATTTGTTTAGCGGGTGTTGATTTGTATTAATGTAGCCCGTGTGTGCTGTCGCACTGAGCCGACTGATTAAAAATGGACAAATGCGTGTTGCCTTTCTAACTTTGTGTAATTTTTATTGTATGTAAAAACTAAGTGACTAGTTTGACTGATACATGTTTTTGCTCTGATGGTTGTAATGATTCTCACTTCTCGAGAGCTCGTCTTCGCCCTCGAGAGCGGTGGTTCTTGAAAAATACGCTGATTGGTGAATATTTTCTAGTATTCATCGCCAATCAACGTGCCTAATTTTCTCGCCAACTCCTTCCAGTGCGCCCTTAGCGCGCTTTACCCTGGTGGAGTGGGAGAAGATCCCAAGGGGTAACCAAATGTTTATAATAATTCGGGAAATTCCTCCGGGTGACTCATCGGCCAGCGGACCGTTACAGACAATTGTACCCTTCGGAAAACCCGTGGTTTATGGCATGTTCTTAAGCTATTGAGCGCGAAAGGCACAAGCGGCAAAAAACTCTAATTAAGTGATTCTACCGGCCTTCGCTAGGATGGACGTTAAAGCATAAAATAGTAAATTAAATCCTAATCTCAAAAACAGCCTGTAGGTGCGATCGTGCCATAAACCTTTGCTGAATGAAACCTAACAGCAGGAGAGGGGGGAATTGTGGATGCAGAATGACCAACTCGAAGCGATAGGATTCTTTTGGTGCGCAGGATATAATTTGAGAGGGGGAAATTGTGGATGCAGAATGACCAACTCGAAGCGATAGGATTCTTTTGGTGCGCAGGATATAATTTAAGTGGTGAATTAAGTTTGGGTAGGAATGCGATATTTATTCTAGTCTACAAAGATAACCCTTCGCCTTCGACGCTTCCCATTCATACTTCGCTCGTTTATCATCCCCCTTTACACACAGTCATGATCGGTTGCAGAATCGTACACGCATTCACACACTCTTGCCACGTGCCGATTTTTGGTCACGGCATCGGTCTTATCTCGCATGCATTCTCATTCAGAAGAACCATCACTCGGTCTGAATCCTTTTTACTCGCATCCTACACAAGGATTTTGAGCAAGGTTTAAGAAATTGAGACTGAAGCATTGAAATCTATTGAGAAAATTATGAAATCAGCGAGTTACACAAGATAGGAAAAACTCACTTTCTATTGTTTTAATGGACAAAATTGAGGAAGGAAATGCACGCTGATTACCGTGAAAAAAAGATTTCGACCTGTGTTTGCGTGAAACGTTGATTACAGTTGTGCAACGACGCGGTAGCTCGTCAAGCGTGGCTGATCACCATCAATCCCACTGTGACCTACCTAGCAGGCTCTTAACGAAAGCATGATTAATACCTTGCTTCTCGAACAAGCAATAAAACGTTGAATGAATGGTTACGAAGCGCTTAGCGTACAACTTGCAATCAACTTTAATATGCGTGAAATGAATACAAATGATATTTCTTCGGAAGATTGTTCACACCGTTTGATTCGAGTAACAGTGATAAAACTTAGCAGATCTACAAGAGACTATGGTTCTGTACAAAATTCTTGCACGATACAAACGTATTTCACAGTTAATCCTTTATCTTTGTTCCTGTGGTGTAATTCAACACTGCACAAAGTGTCCTCGCGGAGAGGAAGCACCTTTCGTTTTTCAAGCGTGGCCTGGAGAACGCTCGAAAATTGATGTGCCTCGACGGCCTGGTGCACAATCGTCGCGCGGCGATTCAAAGGGGAAAACTTCCAAGTTTCCGAGAGCTAGGCAGAATTAATTCACCGAATGGAATCTTTGTTCCCTGCTCTGGCTTGGGGGCTTGTGGAACGAACGCGTCTCCGCGGACAACGCTGAGAGAAAGTGAAGTTTTCGGGAACAATGCTTTGGGACAATGTCCAACGAACGGCCGAATGTCAAACTCGTCGAGAAAAGCATCTCTCCGTTTACCAGCTAGGAAACAAAGGGGGGCGCTAATCCGAAAATAAATCGGGATCATCGATCTTACAAGGGGCTGGTTGGCTGGTGTGAAACATTTAGAGAGCGTGAAAGCGTTAAAATCACCTCGGCCACTATGTCCTCGACGCCTCGTAAAGTTCGAAAGTTCT
Source organism: Habropoda laboriosa (assembly GCF_001263275.1). NCBI lineage: Eukaryota > Metazoa > Arthropoda > Insecta > Hymenoptera > Apidae > Habropoda > Habropoda laboriosa. The sequence goes on from NW_017100254.1 coordinate 332,145, forward strand.
TAAAGTTCACCGGTTCGAAGGTTGCTTGTGCTTTTTCGACGAACATCAAATAGCACAATGTGACCGTTTCTCTGGGGGAAGGGAAAACTCGATTTCCGATGAAAGGACGCTTTACCATGCTGGTGAAACGGTAATTCTCCGCTTTGTCCCCGTGCTAGTCATTCACCATTGCTAAACTATTTTACCGGTTCCTTTCATATCATAGAAATCATTGTTTCCCGATGCTCCATTGTGTTTAATTATTTCGTTTGTAACGTGATTCTTAAAGTGGCTCGGGTAACATGGATATTGAAGAAAATGAAAATAGAAATTCACTTGGATTTCCATGAAATTTCATAGGTAGTATAGGAAACAATAGAGAACGATAGAAGAGAAAGGAGAGCTCAAGTAGGGTCGATAGAGTCGCCCCCTGTAATACCAAATATGCGTCTGGAAGGTCGGAGCCGCATGGGTTAAGCCTTACAGTTCTGGCCTGACACACGTATAGACTGTTTGATTGGTTGCCTAACTCTGTAACTTCAATTTTATCCCATTATCAAACTTTTCGTTTATGTACAATTTTCTCATTGGTACGTACACTTTAGGTACTTGCCAATAATTAAAATTAATAAAATCTCATAGTCACAAGAGAAAGGAGAATGTTAAAAAAAGGCCAATTTTGGCATACGGCCGGAACGAAAAATTTTGTTACAGCATGATTCTACGCATCCTAAGGAACGAAAAATGTAATTGTCATTTTTCTCGGAAATGATGTGAAAGTTATGGAAAATGCGGTTCAAGATAAGAATATGACCATACTTATAACTTATATTCCGTCTCGTTTTCTTCCGATGATGGTCTCTTCGTAAATTAACCACTTAGAAACTCATATTGAGCATTATTTATTAGTGTTTAATAAAAACCAAAAATAATTAATGACAAATCAATCGAAGCAAGGAATTCTTTGATGACACGATGCTTATATTCTACGCAATCAGAAACCAATAATTATTTATTCTCGAAGTGATAAAAGTTATAATAAACTATCGTAAATATAATAAAATAATCGTCATGACAGGGATACAATAAAAAAGTAAGACTAACAGAATTTGCATTTCTTAACTGTGTATCCACTGTGAAAGCCAGAAGAAAAAAGTATGATCTTACATATCAGTCTAAACATATATGTATGTATACAGTGTTCTGTCGAACTACGCGTAGGTTTAGAGACGTCGACTGTCCGCGTAGATGGAAATTCTCGTAGTTGAGAACCATCCCCCGGTTTTACGGAAAACTGAAGTCCGATCATCTGCACTGCGTGTCAATTGTCGTATA
>NW_017100254.1:333648-335217 GCF_001263275.1 Habropoda laboriosa
TATTATTCACGCATACACATACCGTGAAACTGTAGCTGTGTAGCTCGCAGAGACACACTTCTCGTTTAATTTTCCTCCCAAGCTGAGCTGTTCGTTGTGTACTTGAATTCGGTGCACTAGCTTCTTGTATGCAGCGGCACTTAATTCACACGAACGAATATGCTAAGTACGTAAATTGATTCGAAATCCACGCACAATCGAAACCGCTTTATTCGAGGGAGCACTGAATTTTCTACAAGACTATGATAGCACGGTACAAAAGTCGTTCGTCGACGCACTTGTTCGGTAGGCCCGTAAAAACTAACTGCGTACGTGACGATCTGCTCGATTTCTGCTCCCTATTACACGAAGCAGTTCTGGGAAAAATCCTAGGCGTGTGAGTGACCCTCGAAGTATGTAACTTGAGCCTAGTCAACCTCTCATACCAAAACATTGCGCGAGGCTCGCGATGTTTTTTGCTAGTGAAACATAAGAAACTCGAGCAAAACATAAGAAACTCGAGCCAGAGTCGTTGTCTGTATTATATCGAACTAAACACGAAGCTACGTGTCATTTTGAAAGTAAAACTATCGCGAGTTGCTCTCGAGAGTATTTCTCGCGAGTGGACACTGCGCCTGAGATTGACTGTCCGAGAGCATAGCTCAACTGCCTGAGAGTAAACATGTCGAGACTTGCTCCCGAATGGATACGTAATCATACTACTGTAGAATAGTTGCTTTCTAAACACGAAGGAGTTTCATATTCTTGAGAGAACTCTCGCGCGAGTAAAAAATGTCAGGAAAAGAAATTAGTCGAGAAATGAAATTATCGATTTAATCACTCCTTCGTTGAAGAATAATCGGTGTTGTGGAATTCAAAGGATGTAGAATATAGTAACAGAGCAAATTGTGAATATATGATAAATGTGTAAATTGATTCGAAATGAACGTCAAAATTTTTCAAAAAAATATCCGCGTATAATCGAAAACGCGTTGTTCGAGCGAGCACTGTATTCCCTACAAGACTAAAATCGCGCAGTATAAGCGACGTTCGTCGAGGCACTCGTTCGACAGCCTCGTAAACACCGACTGAGGACAAGTCGTCTTGCCCGATTTCTGATCGTTATTTACACGTAGTTGTTCTAGGAAAAATTCTAGGCCTTAACTTCTTAGAACTCGTGATATTTCTTGCGAGCCAAACACAAGAAACGCGAACTTGGGTTTTTGTACGTACATCGAGCCAAACATAAGCTAGCTGTCTGTTCGCGCACAGAAAAGAGTTAGCAGGAAAAGAATTTTCTGATTTTATATTACTTTTATTGGCAAAACCGAGAACAAACGCCACGCACATGGTTTTAATACAATACAATACGCCATACTTTTTTTCGCTCGACGCATGCGCGATCGCCGCTCCCAACGCCGCTCGGCGGACGCACGCCGATCACGGTAAAAAGACGCGCCCATTTTAAATTCAAACCGTTACACTGTCCTTTTGAGAGTAAAACTATCGCGAGTTGCTCGCGATGCGTCTGAGAGTTACGACTCGAATAAACAGTTGCTTTGCAAACACGAAGCAGTTTCGTATTCTTGA
>NW_017100254.1:335785-340035 GCF_001263275.1 Habropoda laboriosa
TACTCAGAACTTTATTTATCTTCATTCTCAAAATTAAGAATATATTAATACGTTAAGAATATAAATCCTTAATGATTCAATTCCACGAATAGTGGAAAGCTAATATAACCAAGCGTTGTTTTACTTTTGAAGAAAAGCCAATAGAGGATATTACACCTAATCTGAAAGTGCACTGTGAAGCTCGTAACGCCTAAACAATGGAGGCAACGGTAGAGATCGTCGACAAAGATTCCACAAGCCGAAATCCCGATTAATCGGTGAAATCTTTATTGCGGTTGTCCGACGCAGCAGTTTGCAATCGGTAGAAGGGGGGGAATTTGACGTAGGCAGTAATTAGCGAGCGAGGGATCATGGATCTGCCGAGTCGTCCCTTGCTGCGAGAGGCTCAGGCTATTGCCGCAAATTGAGGGTTTCGATGCCGGCTGTATCTAGCGTACACGTCCTGTGTACCGGATGGCACGACGTTAATTTCCCTCTGCTTATACGAGCCTATCGATTTGCAGCATTACGTATGGCAAACATCATTTTCAACAATCATTGAATTACGCCTTGATGAGCAGATAGTCACGTAATGAAGTTAATCACGGCTCGACTATTTTTCGATTAATTCACTCTCCCCTGGATCTCGAAAAAGCTAATCGATAAATATTCCAGTTGGTCGTTAACGTTAAACAGCGATAAATTTGTTTGACATTGAGGATATCTTTGAGGATGTTAATAAAATATTATTCGTAGCTCACAGATTAAATGAACTTTGTGTGAGTAATTTCAGAAATGAAAATGGTTTGATGTATAAAATAGTGTCTCGCGAACATTGGAATTCTATACTTATCAGTTGTGTGTTCAAAGTGAAGAAGATAGTGTGTCGAGCTAAAGTTAGGGTGATGAAAATTAGAAATCAAGAGTAAATGTCTTTAACGATTCTAGAGGTCTGTAGCAAATCTAATAATTTAGTTTACGCCTTAACAGAGGACTGTAATAATACAGCAAAGTCTAAACTTCAATTCATAGATTCACTGCCTAACCTAACTTAGGCAAGATCTAACTGAAAATTAGCAATCTTCTTTACCAAAAGAAGAAACTCGTTAATTCCCCTCAGAGAAATCGCATCATTCCCAGAAACAAACAGTGTTCGTGGAGTTCTGCAAGCGTTTTGTATAATTCGGATTTCAGGAATGAAACGTGACGGGGATCTGCAATTCTTCAAGTTCTCCATGTCTGATGATGGAAAGAAATGTAAGGATACTTACCGCTGATCCACGTGCCGTTGAAGCTCTTCGGAGATAACGAACCCGCGAGCCATTCTTCAAGGGAAATACCAGGTGCAGCTGGCGGTCTCGTGCCAGAGGAATCCGGGCTTCCGGTTAGAAGAATTGCCGCAGCGACGACTAGGCCGAGCACGACAACGGCGACCAAGCAGCCGGCCAGCAAACGCCGCCAATTCCTCTGCTTGTTCTTCGTCATCAGGTCCTGAAACAATTACGAGAACGGGTTAAGCTACGTCCACGAAGTTAGAGGAGCCAACAGATGTTAAGGACGGGAGAGCGTTGGACCTAGAAGGTTTACGACAAGCACGGGCCACTGTTCCGTTGTTTATAGGACGTACTTATGGCTCCGGGTGTTCCTAATATTAATTAAAAGTTCAGGAACCTGGAGTTCCTTCCTTCTGCAGATTTTTGACGGGTTTATGGCTGAAGGGCTTTTCGAGTTTGTCTTCAAGGATTTGAACATTTATGGATGATGAAGAGTTTGAGAGTGTTTGGGGAGGGATTTTGGAAGTCTTGGAATCTCTCTTGGAGATTACAGAGATTTGTGAATAATTATCAACTGTGGTATTTTGAGAGTTTCTTAAGAATTTTTGTGAGTTTTAAAGAAGACTTGGTATTTGTTTTCAAGGGTTTGAAGATTTATGGATGATGAAGGATTGCAAAATTTTTGGAAAATTAAGGAACTGGGAATTTGTTTTAAAAATTTCTGAACATTAACAGGTTGTGAAATTTTTCCAATCTTTTAAATATTAATATCTTAATTATTTTGCTGAATGAGAAGATCAAAGAGCAGCGGTTCGTTTCTATTTGCCGCTAGCACAATTGTGTCAATTTTTGTTCTAGAAACGACAGCGGTTCGTTTAGCGCCTTAACAATCCCTCGCGTCCTTTCCTGTTTACCTTCGGAACCTTTTAAACGCGGCGTTTAACTTCCTTGATGAGAACTTCATTCATGCATTTTCTCCACCGTGGAAAGCGTTTGGTGCAAGATAAAAAAAAGGTGCTTTAGGCCGCGTTCACATCAACCGCAACTACCCAATAATTCTCAAAAAAATCCAATAAAATCTGTTACACCCTATACAATAGAAAATGAAGCCTTTTCACATTCATCGACTCGAAATCACTTTGAATATCAACCTTCCATTCAAAAAATCACAGACTTTCAATCTAAATTCCATCGGTCTTCTTTTATCAAAGTCAAAAACATTTTTCACCAAAAAAAAAATAATTCTTTCATAATTCTCTGTTCGGAGAACCAATAAAATAAAATCCTCTCGGCAAAAATGGCGGAATTAAGTACCGAAGACGAATTGATATCCCTCAAAACCAAACCAGGCGTCAAAGCAAAAGCGGAAGCATCCGATTTCCAAGCCGATTGCACCCGTCCCCAAAGTGATTCCCTTTCGATCGATCGTCATGGGATGCGGTCTACCGCGATCGTTCAATTCCATTGCTGTGTGAAGGCGGCCTAAGGCTCGGCACGCGCGATCAATCCTGAATGCGGAGGAACGATCCAAAGAGGATTCTCTGGGAATAATCACCGGTTAAAATCGTCCTGTAGCCCCCCTCTCTCCATTCCTTTCCGTGCAGCAGCAGCTGCTACTGGTGGAAAACTTAAACAAATATCGATTAGAACTGCTACGGTGTTCGGGGATTCTCGTCAAATAAGAATCAACAAAGACGACGCTTTTCAATTATCACAAGGTACGACCTGCTCGTCGTCACTTAAACGAGACCACGTTTCTTCCGTGATTACGTTATATTCAACCACCATTGGAATTTTTCCACGGCACACTTCTGAATATCTCACGAATAAGGAGAGAGAGATGATGAAACCGGGAAAACTACAGGATGATTCAAATTTGAACGATCGAGGATTGATTCTCTACTTTTAAAGATACGAACAATTATATGTGAAGGGGAAACACAACACTTTTATCACAGAGTTATAATATAAATGTTAAAATTATGCTCGTCTAACTTGTTTTTATTATTACAATACTTTCTTCGTTTTTGTTATCATAATTTTATGAAAATCGCATTTATAAGCTTGCTTCCCGTTGGAAAAAGCTCTCTGAGTGTCGGAGTAAATTATTTTATTCGTTTTCTTTTTCGACAGTAGAAAATGCCAGAATTTCTTTGGTTACCTGATATTATATACAATATTGATATAAATAGTGTAAAAATAATATCCATATTATTATATGAAGTTACGCTCATTAATATCCGGCCAGTCTTTAGAACGGTATGACTTTTTTAAAATTGACTTGACTTTTTTTTTTTAGAAGTTAGAAGGAATAGTTTACTATTATAGATGGTGTGTATAAAAAATTTTTTTAAATTGCAATTTGTGTGAATAGCGATGAAAATTGTAAAGGTAACCTTTCATAACTTTCTTATCTGATTTTGTAGTGAAAATTTAAAACGTACGTTTTATAGATCTATGTCAATTACAGTATATTCTCCACAAGTGTCAGACCGCAAGGAAGCTAAACCTGACACTCGTAGAGTCAGGGACTACGTTTTCGAGCCTCGCGCTCGCCTTTGTAGTTTGCCAAGGACAGCGAATAAAAGATAAGCATGAAACGTCAGTCGAGGCAACCAAGCGATTTAAATATCATCTGGAATTTTTTTTTAAATATTGATGAGATTTTTCTGATGAAAATGATATCAAACACGACATAATTTGATCAACATTTACTTATTAACACGTCCACAGTCACGCCAGATTTACAGGTTACTGTCAGGCGGTCAAAATTCTTGTACATATTCCGAAAACCGATTTTTAATTGCGAAACACTACTGAGACGGTTTAATTTGGGGCAGCCAGCTCATATTTGAGCTGGCAAAAGACAACACAACTAACTACTAAACCACATCACCAGAAAAAAACCCATTTTTGTAACTCAAGGTTTGCTGATTAAACAGCTGAGCTCTGCAACGTGGATTTGACTGCATTTTCTCCTTCCTTCCTTCCTTCCTC
>NW_017100254.1:343508-368706 GCF_001263275.1 Habropoda laboriosa
AGGAAGGATGACGATCTGAGAGGAAGGAAGGAAGAAATGCAGTCAAATCCACGTTGCAGAGCTTAGCTGTTTAATCAGCGAACAGTGAGTTACAAAAATGGGTTTTTTTTCTGGTGATTTGGTTTAGTAGTTAGTTGTGTTGTATATTGCCAGCTGAAATATGAGCTGGCTGCCCCAAATTAAACCGTCTCAGTAGTGTTTCGCAATTAAAAATCGGTTTTCGGAATATATACGAGAATTTTTGAATTTTAGTAAATACTAGAGTCGTTGTATTGAGTATTATAATAGCTTCATCCCTAGTTCGCTTTATATTGAATATTTTTACGCGTTTAATCGATACCCTCCTTCAAATTTACTTGCGTTAGAGATTCGGGAAAGATATCAATTCGCGGTTTATTCTTTTGCTTTATATACATCGTGTTTATTTCATATCTCTTTTCTTTTTTTTACGTTTATTCTATTTAAAGTTAACTTCATTCTAAAAATCGAGAATAATATAATATCGCGGTTTCCCCTCTTAAATAAATCGCGTTTCGAAATACTTTTCGCGTCGTCCATTCCACAGTGACTCACATTTTGTGAGTCTGTGAGTCTTGGGAAATCAACGACGAGGAACTGGAATGATTTGCGGAAGGATGACGATCTGAGAGGATGGAAGGAGGCAATGCAGCCAAATCTACGTTGCAGAGCCCAGCTGCTTAATCTGCGAATTGTGAGTGAATTTTTTGAGGGTTTGGTGGTTGGTTATATATGTGTGTGCATGTGCATGTCGAAGCTGAACTACCAAGAGGTCCGCAGAAGAACTGGATGGACTCTACTGCACTAATGGTGCAAACGCCCTCCCATTATTAGAGTATCGAAGTAGTATACCGCGTTAATTCAATTTAGAGTCAATTTTCCCATTTACTTTCGATCGATACGAGAATTTATCACGTCGCGTCGCGTTTGATAAATAGCTTCGTCCCTTTTTCCATTTTTGCGTTTCTTTTCTCTTTTCTTTTTTGAATTTTTGCTAAATGTCCCAACTAAAATCATCTACAGGAAAATATGGAGGATAATAAAAATTCGCGGTTTCGAGTACTAAACAAAATCCCTGAAAATGAAAATAAATCGCGATTCGTACTCCACTTTTCGCGCGTCACCCTTTCACAGCTTTCCAAGTCTGGTGGGTCTTGGGCATTGGCTTTGAGTCTTTCAATCTATCATTGTGGGCCACTGGTGGGATGAAAATTCAAGGCTGAGGGGAATTGCAAAAGTTTCATGGGTCTGAGAGAAGCTTCCAAGTGAATTGTGGGTCAAAATCGAAGGCTGGGAGGACTGAAATGGGTCACTAAGGGTATCTCAAAGGTTACGAATGGTGAGTCGTATGAATTATTTATCTTGTCGATCTAATTTATATTTTGTTTCAGTGTTCCAGCGAAATTTTGTTAAATTGTAATAAATTCGCGGTTTTCCTTACTAAATAAAATGAAAATAAATTGCCTGGGCGTTCTTGATCGTAGAGATCAGTTCTCAAAGCCTATTGTTGCCAATTCTGACGAGATTTAATTAGGTCAGAGGTTTAATTAGCTATTCCATTGCTACGATTTCATATAAGAAAGATATCCTAACAAGTTATCCTCCTATTCCAATTTAATAATATACTTTTCTTACAGAACTTCGATACTATGATTTTAAATATGAAAATAAAATATAAATAATAATGATATCCTAACAATTTATCCTCCTATTGCAATTTAATAATATACTTTTCTTACAGAGCTTCATTGTATGTTTGAAAAATGTACCTTTTTATCGCATGTTAGCTTTAATTAATTCTAAGATCGAAAACTGTACCAAGTATGAAGTGAGCGTGAACGAGTGTCTTCGTAAGTAGAAAGTAGTTCGTAAGATAAAATAAGTTAGCATAAGACAATAGAAAATATTCTATTCATCCGCCGATGGACGTCGTGGGACGCGTGCGTTTTAACTTTAAAACAACTAATTCCAAGATAGAAAAATTGTACTGAATACCATGTGCGCGCTCTCTTACAGAGATACGCGACTCATTCGTAGCATAATTAATAAAATACCATCTACATTTTCAACATCTTATTAAGGAAGAGTACGAAATTTTTAGAGTTTAAATATTGCATTGGGAATGAGAAAATGATTAGAGTTGCGATTTAAAGTGAAATACAAGACACTCTTTTTGATAAAAGTATCTATTTCCTTTGCTACGAACGAGAATCGCGTATCTCTGAAGATAGAGAGCTGCCAGTAGGGCATGTGTTTTTGTCGGGTCCCTTGCGTAGTCACCTCCTCGTGGTGGGACCTGGTAATTGGTATCCTTTTCCAAAGAAAATTCTCACTTTTGCAAAAGGATACCAAGCTAAGAACTACGCGTACCCGTCGACACTCTCATTCTCACACACAGTTGAAAGTTTGAACTTTAAGTAGTTCGTAAGATAAAGTAAGTTAATTCTAAGATAGAAAATTGAACACTATGTGCGCGTTTCTTAATAAAATACCTTGAAAAATTATTCAGATTCTAGGGTAGATATGAAAGTTCCATTTAACATCAAATTTTAACATCGATCTGTCAATAGCAAATTAGCAATCAATTACCTACGAAACACAAAGAAGAATTTCTTCAATTTTCTGACATAAAATTTCACAAGAAGTAGCAGTAAAGGAAGATAATAAGAAATGTTACAATAACAATAAAAAGTTACATTACGTGGTAAGATACTGTATCTCATCTTATATATTTTACTTTTCAAACATTTGTATCAGACTTTTCTGCGATTTTTCAATTGCATTACGCATTATTGCAATAATTTCTATCGTTACATTTAATTCTAATTGTTTAGCAGCTTTTCTGCTGCTATCGACCCTACATTTTACTGACACTTGTCGAATCGACCCTACATTTTCTTTTTTTTTACGTGGATGTAGGTTGACCCTACAGTTTACTGACACTTGTGGAATCGACCCTACATTTTTTTTTTTTTTTTTTACGTGGATGTAGGCCAACCCTACATTTTACTGACACTTGTCGAATCGACCCTACATTTTACTGACACTTGTGGAATCGACCCTACATTTTTTTTTTACGTGGAGGTAGACCGACTCTATGTGATAAACAATTGGCAACCAAACGGTGTATTTAATGTAATTTTTTAGCATTTTGCTTTTGTAATTCATCCAATGCGATATATTATGAAATGAAATTAATCACTCAATAAGTATTAACATTAGATTGTTTCCTCGATATGGCTATGGTGGTCATCAGTGACTAGAGTGCCTCAAATGTTTAGAATAATTAAAATAAAATAAATGTTGTCAACTAAAAATTTTTAAATCAATTTTAGTTGACAAAATTTTAAGTCAATTTTTCTAAATTGATAGCGAAAGCTCCACTGTCTTCGTGTGCAAAGTAACAATTAAATTACAAAACTGATTCAATATTAATATTTCTATCACAACTTCGATCGTTCAACTTTGAAACACCCTGTAGACAGAGCCGCGAAATTTCTCAAGATCGCACCGTTTTATCGTACTCTTTATTACACCTTGGTTCCGGCACGATTTCATTTTCCTTCGCCACTCGTAAATTCTACGACGATCCATCGACCGTTTAAAAAATACCCATAATCCTCAGGGAAAATTGTTCGTGTGATTTATTACGGCGAACGAGTGTTCCGCTGATCGAGACAGGATAAAGATTGAACACAGGGACGTAACGGCAATACGTCCACGTATCTCGCGATAAAAGTTTCAAAAGCAAGGGATCTAGCCTGGCGTAAGGACGTTTCCGCGTTTCACGCGAAAGCGTACTTGAATATCTAGATTTATGGAACACGGCAGAAGGAGGAATAGTCAGGTGAGAGTCTCCCTTGGTGGCTTACTCGCGAACAAGCAGTCATCTAGAAGAGTATCCAGGAACGTGACGAATTCTCACGGAATCAGGAATCCTCTGGTGACGCAAGGATCGAACAACTTTCCTCGTCGTCCGTTAAAATAAAATTAATTCCACGAAGCGTGACGAATTCTTGGGGAAATCAAAAGTTCCTCCTCCACTCTGACGAGATATAAAAGGATTATCGTTAATTTCGAGGGATGTAAAATTAATCTCACTCGAGGAACATTCGCTACTGATGAAGAAGATCGAAGAATTTTCAGGGGATTAAAAAATTCTTCGGTAAATAAAGTCGAAGAATTTCTTGCTACCTTTTTCATGGTAAGAGTAAGATTAATTTTAAGCCATAAAAGATTTAATTTGAACCTCAATTTTGTCAAAACGGCAATTTGCCGCGCAGGAGAGTGAAGAAGAAGAGAATCCTCCGTGGTTCAATCTTCCATCCAGCCCAATATTCTTCCTCGACGTTAATTTGTCAAGGAAGGCGTAATACGTACGTACAGCAGCAATAACATAAAGTGTCGTGTCCCGGGCTCTTATAGCTAACTTTCGGATGAAGTACGTTAAGTACAGGTGCACAGTTCTGTGAAATGTTTAATTTTCTCCCTGGAACGGTTATTCTGTGCTATATCCGAAGATATTCAACTTGCGAATAAACTGACGCTCGAGGAACGCCATCAGCATTGATCATCGTGCACATGAGACAGCATAAACTTCTTACGACCGTAATTAAAAAATCATAAGCCTCGTCTAAGGGAGAAAAATAAAGGATATACGTGCAAAATTTCAAAATTCCAATTCTCAAATCCCAAATTTTAAGTTTTCAAGTTTCAAGCATATTTTTCCTCAAATCCCACATCTCAAGTTTCAAGCTCCACTTTTTCCCTTCAAATCCCACATCTCAAGTTTCAAGCTTCACTTTTTCCCCTCAAATCCCACATCTCAAGTTTCAAGCTCCACTTTTTCCCTTCAAATCCCACATCTCAAGTTTCAAACTCCACTTTTTCCCCTCAAATCCCACATCTCAAGTTTCAAGCTCCACTTTTTTTCCACAGATCCCACATCTTAAGTTTCAAGTTGGAATTTTTTTCATTTCGAGAGGCTATTAATGACGATCGTTCGTAGTCTGGCGTGGATCACCGCGCATATGAGCCTATATAACCTCTTCACAACCGTAATGGAGGATTCGCTCCCGTCCTCCCTCGATAAGAGCGATAAGAAATATACGGGTGAAACGTGAGGTAATATCTCGACGAGTCTTATCGCAGCAGAGCCGCCCTTTGGATTCCATATTCTTGGGGAAAAGTAACAGCTCCGATGTGTCCTTAACGGTGCAACTTAAACGAGCCTCAACAGCGTGCTTATAAGCCTCTTTTATCAAAATTAAATTTGCTTCCCTATAGACTCATCCATTCCCGTGCAAAGCCCATTACAGCGAACGAATGAGGTAGGGCTCTCTCATTAAGGAATTTCATTTAACGAAATAATTATTTTTAGAGGGAACTTTATGTATGTGTCACGGCAGCATGCTCCTCCAGTAAAGAGTTACACGATATTGAACGCTCTTTGTTTTCAGTATCCACGAGTGGGATGTTTTACACTTGTACAGCACTAACGAGTTTTGTATATAAGTATTTTCGATAACAACGTGATTCTATTAACACGCTGACTGCCACGCCGAAATCACATGTTTTGCTCAGGACGCCACGAAAGTACTTTTATTATTCTAAGCATATAATGGCAAAATAATAATAAATATAGTTATATAAGGCAACATTCTTACCCATGGAGCGTTTATCTTTCTGGTGGTCACGGGTGACCATCGTGGGCGCCTTGGTGCAGTCGATGACACTTGATAACTATTTTGGAATATTTATTTACACCAGGGCCATCAAATACATCTATCCGAAGAAAATTGCGACATGAGATGCAAAAAAAGGAAGGGCCAGCATACCTGGTGCGAAAATTATGCACAGAATGTTATCAAAAAAATTTTGCAAGTTTTAGAACAAAGATTGCTAAAAATCGGACCGAAAAGGTTACCACATACTGCCCAGATTGTATTGATCAGCCGCATCTACGTTTGATAGATAGACCGGTAGATAGAAGATTAGATAAAAATTAATCTCTCATTTTTGATCTTCTAATAAAAATTTTTAATCGTCGAATAGTGCACATGTTATTTCAAAGTATTCTCTAATCAGCGATGATGTTCAAAATTCATTAACTGTCAACGTTCGTTCAACTTTTACAATTATAAACATTTGAAGCACTCCGGTCACCGATGACCACCGTGGCGCTACAGGAGAAATAATCTGCGGTCACATACATATGACCACCGTGGCAGTCAACGTGTTAATATTGTAACAGCACTGGTTCTATTGAATCACTTGCAAGAGAAACACTTAATGGAACCGTGGGAAATGGAGATTTTTAAAGGATGCTTGGAACCATTGCTAGGATGAGTACTAAATAGGTGTGAATGATCTAGATTATATGTCGGAGAAAATTTGGAATTTAAATACCGCGAATCGTGAGTATAATAAAGTAGATTAGCAAAGAGATTTTTACAGAATTATTCTACACTAATATTCCAAAAAATTGTCCGAGATTACCAGGTTTATTTCCACTGATTCAAGATAATTCTTACAAGCCCGTTTATTTCTATTTTGCACCAACATTAAATACCACATCTCTCTGAACGTTTATCCACCTCAGAAGTCTCGAAAACACTTCGAGAAGAAACAAAGAAAAATAGTCCGGTGTTCGTAAGGAAAGAGGTGATCCGCGAAAAGTGTATAAACGAGGACCAACGGTCCTGGTGTAATTTCATTTATCCAAATTGATGAAACTACTACTACTACATTCTCCACCAGGGAAAAGCTTGAAGAAAATCGAGCGGTTAACGGTTCGATACGCGGGCACAGCCTCTCCGCCGCCACCTTTAAAGTGGTTCCGACCATTTTTTCTGATTTACGCGAGCACCGCGGTCCGGACCGTAGAGATTTATTGGGCCGTCGCATAAAAGCGTAACGGGATTCGAATACGCAAGAAAGGAGACATAATTTTCCGGCGAACAATTACTTTGTTACGCGGTGCCCGCGCGATGATATACGAAAAAATATACGAGCTCAACCCGGAAGAAGCGAACGATTTCCGGCGCGATGAACGATCAACGGGAACGTTCTCTCGTTTTTTTTTTTTTTTTATCGCCCTGCTTGATTGTTTTTTAATCTCTGCTCTGAATGACAGATGAACCGGTAGACAATCCTTTGAATTATTTAACGATACAAGGATACAGTCTCGTTTATTAACCTCTTAAATTCGTTTCACCTCACGAACAGAAATTGAAAAAATTATAATTAATTACTTGGGTTCACCTTTTAAACAGAAATTTAATCTCTCTAGTGTATAATTAGAAATGAGGAAAAATAATTGAATTACTTCGTTCAAATATGATGTCTTTTATATTTAATACAGGAAAAATGGTAGAATTGAAAATGAATAAATTTTCAATAAATAAATCATCGTGTTCTATTTGTTGATGAATCAATGACGAGTTAAACACTTCTTCCTCAGTTAACAGGTTAATGGACAAAGGTGAAGTCACGAGTAATGTCGTTTTTTCTACTTCTTTCACGTTGCATTGCAACTTGCATTTGTAATGTACCGATTTACACGAATACTAATTCAGCATTTACATAAGGATGTCGTTAGTCATTTGTCCATTTGGTTATATCTCTAAAGTGAAGTTAAGTATTACCGTCGAAGAAAATTAGTGTTACGAAAGAGCATTTAAAGCATTAGAAAAGGTTTAAGGTTATACATAATAATTGCAGTTATATGTGATAGTGAAGTTTCGAACGTTAAAAAATGTAAGAGTTGGTTCGAAAAATTAAAAAATTCAAATTTTGATCTCAATTCAGCCGAAATTTTAAGATGTACCTGCACAAAAAGAACATAACGTATGACTTAACGCGACATAATTTAATTCAGAATTACATCTGATGTACCTTGAGCTTTGATATTTATAGATTGACCCATATGTCTGCTAACATGCCACAGAAACGATTTATTTGTAAAGATGCATGTTGCATAAGGTAACATAGACTGAGATTCGAATGTGTGAAGTTTCGACATTGTGATATCGACATGTTTCTCGCGAAATTTCACCAAGGAAAATACCTTTGTTTTCGTTGGTAGGAGTGGTTCTTAATTCGACGCGTGACGCGATTCCGACGTTGTCGAACGCGATTCTGGCGCTATTGACGTGTGTTGATTCGCGATTTTTCTTCCAGTTCCAAGTCGAAAGACATTATTCACGTATTTTTACTAACGTATTGTATTCGAACAATTTATAACCGGAAATACATCTGCTCGATCAATACGTGTTCGAGAATAGGTGATAATAGGTATCGACGTTAATGGAGTGTTATTTCTGCTATTGTTTAAAAAAGAAAAAAGAAGAAATATATATATCCGTTTACGCGGATTGACCGTTCCGCGTTGATTCTTTTTACGCGGATAAATATCGCGTAAATAGTGTCTGCTTGTACGAAAGTGTGGTGATCCGACTCCCGGTTTTTCGCAATTTTACGACCTTCCATAAAAGGAAACGACTTTGTTGGCAGCTCGTTGAACTCGTCTTAACGTACACTATCATATCATGTATAAAAAAATATTGTATTCCATTTAAAAAAATTAAACTGACGTTCACACCACATAACGTCTCCCTCCATACCAAACAACTTTTGTTAAAACATCTTTTTCCTAACATCACTATCTCAAGAAATATTTCACTGTATTGAGATAAAACAGACACCCTGTATATATGTATATAGTATCGGGGCCTCCATACCCAAATAGGAAACCTCGAAGGACAATAGGGAGGGAGTGGTTGGCGTAGCACGCAAAGCCGAAGGTCCCCGGGTTCGATTCCCGTTTGGGTCCCTCAATATTTTTCCGTCATCGATTCCTACAAATGGGGGCTCGTCCGGGATGGAGGCATCTACGGCTGCACGAAGTCCCCAGGCGCTGTGAGATGAAAACATCTCGAGGGTTGCACGTCTCCCAAAAATGCGTTGTTTCGGCTGCGTGCCACTGTGTGGGGGAGTGTGCCCGAAAGTGTCGAGTTTGTGTTGCACTGAGTAACGTCTCCCTCCATACCAAACAACTTTTGTTAAAACATTTTTTTCCTAACATCACTATCTCAAGAGATATTTCACTGTATTGAGATAAAACAGACACCCTGTATATATGTATATAGTATCGGGGCCTCCATGCCCAAATAGGAAACCTCGAAGGGACAATACAGAGGGAGGAGCGGTTGGCGTAGCACGCAAAGTCCCGGGTTCGATTCCTGTTTGGGTCCCTCAATATTTTTCCGTCATCGATTCCTACAAATGGGGGCTCGTCCGGGATGGAGTGTAGCGCGCAAAGCCGAAGGTCTCCGGGTTCGATTCCCGTTTGGGTCCCTCAATATTTTTCCGTCATCGATTCCTACAAATGGGGGCTCGTCTGTGATGGAGGCATCTACGGCTGCACGAAGTCCCCAGGCGCTGTGAGATGAAAACATCTCGAGGGTTGCACGTCTCCCAAAAATGCGTTGTTTCGGCTGCGTGCCACTGTGTGGGGGAGTGTGCCCGAAAGTGTCGAGTTTGTGTTGCACTGAGGACACTCGAGGGCGAATGTCAATTCAGGATGGCCGAGTGTAGTATCGGGGCCTCCATGCCCAAATAGGAAACCTCGAAGGGAGAATAGGGAGGGAGTGGTTGGCGTAACGCGCAAAGTCCCGGGTTCTATTCCCGTTGGGATCCCTCAATATTTTTCCCTAGGTTCCTACATATATATATAAGTATGTGTGTGTGTGTAAATGCTAAGAGCTTACACACAGTGAAGAGAAAGTAAATAACGGTGAGCCCGATACGCGCGCATCATTATGAATGAACTCGAAGTTACTGTAATTACAGGATTTTAATTGGACTTGCAACTGCGAAAGTTGTAGCGCAACCGGGGGGGCCACTGGCTCCAGTCCGCAAATCAATTTCATTAAAACACTCCCAATTACATAAAAATGTCACTTGAATAAACCCGCATCCTAACGCGAAGACCTCCAGCAACCTCGGTAATTTCAACCGTTCCGGATTTTTAACAGCTTTCGTAATAAAAACGTGGTAAAACGTTGGCAAGCAGCTAAAGCGTGAAACTCGAGAGAATTTCAATAACTGAAGCATTATACAGGTGTCAGAATATTTCTCGTAATATTCGAATATACAGAAATTTAGGTGTTTAGGAATTCGGGAAGCCAAGAGTTCGAGTACTTGAAAATTCAGATGCCCGAGAATTCGCGCGCTTAGAAATTAATACGGAAGCGCTTAATACGGGAAAAAAATTAATTCAGAGAACAGTATAGGTTTATGGAACATGAGAACTTTCACAAAATATATTTCGCTCGATCCTCGAACGAACACGGTTACAAAAGCAACAAAACGTGTTCCCTACAATTTCTCCAGGCGAATTTCGTGCCCGAAAGGTCACCAGGGTTCAGGCGGCGTGGGTTCTGGACTCACGTATCGCCGTGAAACCGGCGTATTAAGAACAGCTAAGTAGGTGCTTGGGTATTCACCATCGGGAAGAGAGAAGAGAAAGGATGCAATTAAGTACCTATGCCTATCTTCCAGTGAAAGCCAGCCAAGCGAACGAAGATGCGGAGAGATGTGCTCACCCTTCGGAGATTAATGCCCCTTTCCCACCAGAGGCGAATCGGGTCATTCAACCGGTCGCATTGTGGAGGTTCCGTTTGCGAATGTTCGAGCTCCTCGATTAGTAATTGCTTCTGAATGTCTCGCCTAGTCACGGTGAATCGATCATTTTCTCCCGGCGAAATTGTGTCGGGATTCAAAATTCAACAGAGGAACAGAATTTCATATCCCACTTTTTTTTTTTTTTCTTCTTTCTTTTTCATGTAACAGAACGACGATCGACTAATCGAACCTTTCACACGATACCAGTGTGAAACATCGAGATGTCTTCGTCACGTTTTGGAACAGTAATTACGCTATTTGCAAATATTGATTCACTGGCTGCATTAATTATTCGCTAAACTAATAATACCAACGGGAATCCTATCGGCGATTAATAATTTTCGAATAATCAGAAAACGTTATGAACATACACATAGCCTCTGATAACTAATTATCGAATAATATAATATACAAATTATAGTAATATTCTACGTGCAACGAAATGTAACGCAATTTTATGCGCATTGCTATTTCTATGATTGTGAACGGTGGTTTACACCTAAATACTCGTGAAGAAATGAAATAGTCTGTGGGATTTTCTGTAAGGCTATCAATAGAACGATAATCGCAGAACAGGATAATAACTTGCACCGAGAAAAAATAGCAATACCAATCAAACTATTAGAAAACCATTAATTCGCGTCAGTTAATGTACGAAGTTGTGCTTACATATGCAGGATGATTCACCCAACTTGACGACCTGAAATTGTTCGTAAACTATTCGCTGTACGAAACAGCGTATGAAGCAAAAGTTGCATTACTTCAAAGGGAACATATGTTACAATAATTGTCTTTTTCTAATAATTGTTTTTATACATAAAGTCTAGAATGTCACCAGAATTTTTTTTAAATAGAACACCCTGTATTGAGTAAATAAATATTGAGGTGTAATATGTCTAAAATGAGTATTTATCGAGATATTTACGATAGAAGTTCTATTCTATTGAAATCGAATTTACACAAAAACACGCAGAAGTATATTTCTCTGCCCGTAAATTTCTTTCCGGGAAGAAATATAAGGTGTTCCGTTTAAAAAACATCATGGTGACCTTCGAAACTTTATGTATAAAAACAATGTAGAAAAAAACAATTATTGTAACATATGTCCCCCTTGAAATCATGCAACTTTTGCTTCATACGCTATTCCGTACGGCGAATAGTTCACAAGCAATTTCAGGTCGTCAGATTAGGTGATTCACCCTGTATGTACTTACACATGTGCTGACGAAGTGGATATCATCGAATCGAATGCCTCTAAAGTCAACCTTTGTCATCTTCCTTTTGCATATTTTCCGCAGAGATAGCATCGAGGAACAATGGAAGGATGGATTACGACAACGTTGCTCGATGCACCGACGTTCAAAGGCGCCGTATGCGCGTACCAACCTTGGCTACTTTCACATAAGCGCGTTGCCTAATGCACAAATTCGACCCTGACGTACGCGACCGGTTCCAGATGCAACTCTTCGACCAGTTCTCCAATGTCATTGCGCAATCATTTGCTCCAATTTGCGATTAAACGCCATGAAAATCTTATTAAAAATTCATTGCGATTTTTCAACATTTTTTAAATAAAGCATGAAAGGGAAAAATAAAACTCAAATAAAATGTAAAAAGTAAAAATAAAATTTTAATGAAATTTGAAAAAAATAAAAATTCAATTCAAAACACTGTTACACTTAAATATACCATTTTCAGTAATAAAAACACGTTTAATTGCATTAAAAACTAATCGGACAATTTCTCAATTTTCAAGACAATTTCCAGAATTCTGTATACACGTCGTTACTGCTTCGCATTTCGGGGTAATTCGCGCGCGTTTCATTCAACGGGCATTATTCCACGTAATTAGCAATCTTGCTTCTTCGTCGCTCTCTAATACAATCGAAAGCCGGGACAATTTCGCGAGGACCTATATTTCACGAATTACCGAAACCGACACGATCGCCGCTCGTAACGAAGCAATTTCGAAAAAACGGAATAGCGTATTCGAAACAGCGACGGGGTACGATTTTTAAGGTGGCCATCCGTAAACAATGGAAAACGCGGTGCTTTTTTGCGCGCTACGATTGTAAATCGAAATGTCAATAGCGTGAAAACGCGATTCGAACCCAAAGGCGCGTTTCACGAGCCACGTCATTATTAATTGAGTTTACACGCGATCGGGACGCGCACGGCTCTCGCAGGAATGAAGGCAACGTTTTCACGTCACGCGTATTTTCCCCATTCACGTTTACGGCTCGTTCCCATGTAATCGTTTCATTGGAATCGTGTCAAGGGTGTGAAAAGCATCGTTTATTAACCGAATGTACACCGGTTTTATTTAAAACGCGCTCCAAGTTTTTAATTTGTTAATTAAACGACAATACAGATTTCACGTTGAAGTGAAAAAAAGTTATTCGTAGCTTAGAAATGATTCTAATAAAGTGCACGAAGTTTGAAGACGAAATGATATAAAAAGTTTGGGTTTTAGTTGTTTAAAGGGACTTAAGCTACGCCATTTTGTTCCTTTGCGACTCGAGTTTTGAATAACTCGAATAAGTGAGACAAAAAAATTAAACTTGTGAATTAATCTGAGAGGTTAAGTTTGTTGTTGAAGGGAATATTATGCGGCTCTGTTTTGCGGATTTTTATATTGTTCATAGAATGCAGGGGTTACAGGTTAATTTAAGCACGAGGAAATCATTGTGGACTAGAATTAAGCGATTTACTGAGAAAATGAAAAAATTCAGCTTCGATGAATTTATAGAAAGTAAAGAAAAATACAATCGTATTCAGTTCATACGAGATTCAATCAAGGTGGCTTTTCACACGAACGACTTTACGAATCGTGCGCAGATCCACGAATTATTTTCGTTCATGATTCAGCTGCGCAGGCAAAGGTTAAAAAAAAATTTCGACACGCGAGCTTCGAGCAAATAAATTATTTACACTTCGATAAGAAATAATCGCGCAGCTCGTTTCCTTATCGGGCAAATTTTCAATTCTTTTTCTACACGTCTTAACGATTGTTCAATTCGATCAGAGCGTCGAAGAGCGCGCGACCGCGCATGCGTACCAGCGTGATATAAAGTTCATACGCACCATATGAAAGCGAGATTCAAATTTCTCGTGTAATTATCACACGATACATATGTTTCAATTGATCTACAATCTCCCTCTATGAGCATCTAATGAAGCAACCATTTGTGTAATTTAAGATGGTTCGCAACGTTATATTGTTTAATGAAAAGCCGTCTCGAATTACGTTCACTTGCCTCAGTCACAACAAAAATGTCCGACTTGCAACACCATCACTGACCGAACGAACCAAAACATTCTCCTTCTCACTCATGAGACATAAAAAACCCTCAAACATGCACTTTGGAAAAATGTAAACGCACAACCTCGGTCACTTACTCCATCAAGCACAAATTCAACCTATATAATAACAGATTTTATTGTACCTAACAAGGTGAACTGACAAGAGAATTCTCTCGTGTAGAAAGTAAGAAAAGTGAACGCTCACGTGTCGGAAATATCGGACTGGGAACGGCATCCACAATGATATCGGTTAACCCGGCTCGGTGTAGATGATGTTCCTTTCCTGGAGAACCGGATTCTCCGGATGAATCGATCCACGATTGATTTCCACGCAGTTGAGAAAGAAAATCTGGCGATCGAGTATACACGCGCGTATGATCACTCGTCCGTACGTCGCGCGACTCCTTCCTTCTGTCTTTCTCACGCGAGCGGCTATTCGGGTCTGGCTCGGTTGCGTTCGGCTTTCTTCGGCCCCCGTGGAGACTGTCGCGCCTGAGACTCGTGAAAGGAGAAGTTTCACCGCGTTGTAATATTATTGTTACTACCTGTATCTTGTCCATTTCCTGGCAGTAAATTTTGATCGAGATTCGAGAGACTGAAATCAGCATCATTGACCAGTTCTGGTCAAACGTTCCACCGATCATTGTTCCGTTTCGCGGCGTTTGTCCCTGCGGTCGGCATTGTTGCTACGTTTCTGCCGATTGAAGCCCGTTCTCGCAGGGCATAGATGACACACGCGCTAGTGACAATAGGCACCGAAACGCGCAATTAAAATGCACGGGGGTGGGTTAATGGATATACCAATCACTTAAAAAGTGATTCGTCCATTTTATTCTTATCACTTTAAATATTATATTTACCTAAGCCACAATTTTCAATATTAATCTCTATACACATTAGTATCAAATAAAAAATCTAACCCGATACATCTCGAGCAGTACTATTCCAGCAACCCTCCACCATAATAAAACTTGAAATCGCGCAGGAATATAGTGGCCCGGCAAATGAAGCGTGCGGCGTGGAATTTTAATTTTGCCCGCGAAATTAAGAATATCTACGAGCCCAAAAAAGAAATGAAACATAAAACTGAGGATCATTTTTCCTACGGAAAGAAACGAAAATACATGTTCCGACGTGTTTTCAAATGTTACACAACCGAACGACGCAACCGCGGCTTTTTACGATCTTATCTCGACTATTAGCGAGAACAAAATGCACAGTGTAATTAATATCTTCTCTCCTGAACGCTCGAGACAGCTGTTTGCTCTTTTCGTGACGAAGTATTCACCTTGAAACGGCAAGAATCCGAAGGAAAGATTCGTGTAAACTAGGTCGACTATGGACGGAATTTTGCGAATCAACTTCGCCTCGCGTCTTCCCCTTTTGTCTCGCGATGCTTCTGTCTGGAGAAGTATTTCGAAAAGTTCGCGGGCGCGCGCCGATGGCCGAGCATTTACCCGCGACGCGTTTTATCACTGCGACATAACCGCACCTCTCCTCCCCACTCCACGCTCTTGCTCTTTTCTCGCGCGAAAATTACATGGACAAAAAAACTCTTGAAAAAGTTCCAACCCCCGGAATATTTGAATAGAATAAAAAGGTACGCGATTGCCATTTTCCCAGTCGGCGTTTTCCAGCGGTGAAACGTAGGAATGAATGTTTCAAACGGATTCCGTTTCGACGGAGTTACAACGTGGCGCCGTTTGAAGCGGCGTCACCGCTTTTACCTCACACAGTTTAAAAGTTTTTTTTTTTCCGAATGACGATCTCGTTTTCTCTTTCTCTCTCGGTGAGACGACGACGGTAAATCCGGTAACTATTAACAAGCGCTTTTATATCCGCCGTGCACGCCTGTTAGAAATACGTACACAGAGATAGAGACAAGTGAGGATATTAATATATGTTAGTAACTTCGCATTGTCGTGAGTCGCTGCGTCTCGTTCCAGTTTTGTACGCACGTTATTAAATATGAATAACCAATCTGGAACTGTATTCCTCCCGCACATGAGACATTTTCCACCCTCGTGTTGCTTTCCTTACGTTTCCTGTCTTTCTATACGGGCTGTTCGTTAGAAAGGAACTGTTTGTTTCGTTTAAGGTAGTTTGGAACTCAATATTAATATAACATTTGATGAAACGTGATTCGCGAACTTATTACCTTATCATTTTGTCCCGCTAGGACAATTTCACGTTTAAACTTACATTTGTAAATTCTGAAAGAGGTATTCAATATACAGAGTGTGGAAAATGCACATTTTGCTGTTGCCTGGGAAGAAATCGCGACGAACCCTCGGTTTGGCGGATTATCATCATAAACTTGTTCAATTCCACTTGGCCGCCAGACCGAGGTACCGGTCCTCTCGCGCGTACCGCACACCCCGTGGAGAGGTCACGTGCGCGGTGGAAAGTCACGCGGGAAAAACCCAAAAATGGGGGTTTTCTAATGGGGTTTAAATTTTAAAGTTGTAAAAAAACTGAAGTCTCGAAAGCAATGTGACATTAACACTATAGTGAAGGAAAAACTTTGTGGAAATCTAAATTGCAACAACCTGCTAACAGTAAAAAATCATATACGCAATTATCGTAAATAAAGGAAAAATTATTTTCATTATGAACACCCTGTGTAACTGCAGCGATGAAACGTGACACGTAATGGTTGAAACCTTGGTGGGGGCATAGGCAACCCTCCTCTTGTGCAATAATTATGCAAGAACTGTTAAACGCAGCAGCGGGAATTGTTTTCCACTTGAAATAAAATTCCTGAAGGCGAATAAACCAAAAAAAAAAGCACTAGAATTTCTGAAACGTTTCACCGAAATTCCACGAGTGTACGAGATTGTTTCCAGCGGTACTTTCGGAACACTGTTCATTTTCTCCTGTTGCTGAAATTTTTTTTCCAAACAAGCGGAGAAACGCAACGAGGGAAGTTCTTGTTAACGCGAGTCGAATCGAACACAACGGAAACAAAGTGACGGGGTAGAGGGGGGATGATTTTTTTTTTTACCGTGCATTTAAGTAACAAAGCAGACGGGAGGGGTAGGGAGAGGTGGCATGCACGCGTGTAATCGAATCGAATCGGGGTGAAATGAGGCGGTGGAAAAAGAATCGCGTCGCTCGAATATCTTTACCCCGAAGGCAAATATTTTTATGAGGCGACCTTAGGACCCCATTTACGCTTAACAGAAACGGATAAATCGAATCGCAAGATGGGCCGACGTGCTCGCTTTTAAACGTTTCTCGGTTCGTATCCTGGCGAAACGGAATTATTTTCTCCTCTCTCTTCCCGTGTCCCTCCGACGTTTTACGCTATGGAAAATGTATACGTTTAACGATGAAACTGGAGCTATTCTGAATTTATCATCATTATCAGGTTTAATAATTTCGTGGAAACGCAACGTTCGCTAATTAATTTTGCGAGTGTAGGAATTTTTTTATGAACCATTTTTCCCCTCTTTGCTGCTAATTAAACGGGTTATTGAAATTCTCGTACGCAGAACGCGTGCACGTGACCATGTGCGAGGATAGAAAATATAGGTGACGCTTTTTGATTCGACACCCTCGCGACTGTAATATATTGAGATTGTTAGGGATTGGGTTTATGACACGGACGCCTGTTTACGCTATTTTTGAATGCGCCCCTTTTCTTCTTCGCGTTAATTCATTTTTCTTTCAAATTGCCCACGATGCCCAGGAAGCGTTTTATGGCCGCAGAAAAATAACTTTTCTGCGGGCCACATACCTTCCCGGTGTGCCCAGGAAGCGTTTTATGGCTGCAGAAAAATAACTTTACTGCGGGCCACATGCCTTCCCGGTGCCCAGTCGTCAACATTCAATAGACATAGACATGTGATAAAACCTCTCGCGTCTCCCTGACCGCCCAAAGTCCCGCTACGCGCGGGCTACCCTTGGGCCTCATACCGCCACCCTGCCAACTTGGAAATTCCAGGGTGGGCGGCATGCTCGCGGGCCAGGGAGGACCGTCCAAGAGGGTAGACCCGTCCTCATTGGCGGAAACCACCACCTTGTACCCGCACACCCATTTATAAATAAGCGCACCAACGCGGCAAAAACACAGATCGAAAAGGGAAAATGGACAAGTAGCACGTAACGAACGCACACCACATAGAATTGTCACTCTTCAACATAAAGCCTTTGTCTTACAACATATTAAAGTATGTTCTTCACACCAAGGACCACCGACAATCCTGCGCCACCACTCTCGAGCATACCGCTTGTTCGAAGCGCACGACGCAACAGAGATGCATGGAAGAGAATAATTCACTCTTCAGACTGATTCGACGTGATTTTCGTTCGAATCCTGTCGATAGGGGATACCTTGTGAAGTAAACGATATTTTGTACGGTGAAAGAAATAGTGGTACGGAAAACATCGAATTTTAACGAAGTAACTGGATCCAGAATAAAAATTAAAGAAAAATATATTCCGAACTTTTATTTACAAAATATTGAAGTTTCAAAATATTTGAATATTTTAAGTTTGAAATAAATACGTAAGATTTGAGCCTCTTCACTTTAAAGTGATTTGAGTGATTTGAAATTTTTAATTTGAGCCTCTTCATCCGAAAGCGATGAAACTCAAACTCGATTATCCTGAAAGGGATTCGAGAGGGTACGACCACTGCGTTATGCAGATCGGATCTCACGAAATTGTTCATACCAAATTTACTCCTATTCGTGGCGAATTACGACGTTGCAAACGGGGTTGCTTCAGGTTTGTCACGTCGTTTCAATTTCATTCGTTTACACGCGAATCGTTCAATCAAAATGTTATCGCTTCGATTCGAACCGATTTAATGCAAACGAGTTCCTGTGCGTCGATCTAACCGAATCGAGCGCGGCTGAAAAAGAAGGATTGAAATAGAAATGCCGCTCGTGTATACGCGAACGTTGCCCACGTTAGAGCAATTCCACGTCAAATCGCACACTTTTTGGCACTATGTCACCGATTTTTGGGGGATTTTTTGCAGACTGAGCACACTTATTTGTTAGGCATGAGAAACTAATTTGTTTTAAAATTTTAGTCTCCTACGTTGAACGATTCGTGAGATATTACATGTTCAAGTGTTGCAAAATGAGTAAACTAACTGATATCTCACTCTTTTACTTTCAATATTTCTGATTCACTAATTTTAAGAAATGCTAACTTGCTCTTGGAATGATTGTAGGTACTAAAATATTCATTATTATTAATATAAAGAAGAATATTCAACGTGGAAAATTTAATTTCAAGTTTGACGCTAAAATAAGCTTTTGAAAATGATCGAGCAATTTTAGGAAACCTACAGGAAAAACTAAAAATCATTGAAACTTTGAATTTTCGGCCACGATTGTCGCCATGGATTCTTATTAACCTAATTAATTTTTCCGTAATTATTTTATCTCGGTTGGTCGAGAATATTGTTTAAATGCGATGGAAGTTTACACGTGTTCTCGTAAATCTTAAAAATTCAAACAGAATAATAAGTAGACTATTACACACGGTAGCAACTTTAGTATTAAATAATTTCTAAATATTAGGTGATCCCATAAGTTCGTGCCGAAAGCGAAAAATATTTGAATGGAAATCCAAGGAAATATTATAGCGATGACATAATGGTTTTACCAAAAACAAAAAATAGAAAAGAGTTGTGGAATGAGAAGGTGCTTAAGTATTTTATTGGAAATGGGTTATGGAATTAAATAGTCTTTTATCTTTGTAATATACGATTTTATTTACGGTCTCAGAGGAAACGTCTTTACTCTATTGAATCTTCTGAAGGACTGTTTCTAGGCACCCAAAAGAAAGTTGGGGTCCCCTTATACCTAGAAACTGTTTACGTTATGGTATGGCATTGTGCAGTGAGTGACTCGAAGACGAACACCAGATGCATCTGGTGGAAGTCCCAGTGCCATTGTTTAAAATAACCCGGAGACATTTTTGTCCTCACTTGATTATTTCCATAGGGTGTTGTTAGAAATAATCCAACATATTTCTTTTATTAAATTTAAAGGTTCGATGAAACTATCGATCTAATTTATAAAATTCGACAGGAATTTGTGAGACGACCTAATACAATATTCGCAGAGAATATAACGGGACAGCAAAATGTATAAATTTATAATCGTTATGACATGTAAATAGAAATTTTGCAATTAGTGTGAAATAGAGAAAATATATAATAGCAATTATTTAATTGTGTACCAGAATGTTTGATGTTAATTAATAATTTTACAGTAAGTATTAATAATATTATTTCATGTAATTACAATGAAAAAATTCATAATTTTGTAACAAATGTTAATAATTAGGAATATTATGTGTTATTATAACTTCTAATATAAATTTTATAAGAAGGTAAATTATGATATTAAAACAAACAATCGCTGAATAAACTTTCTATTTGCATTAAACAATTATTTGACATAATAATTTTACCATACCGCGGCTATTTTTTCAGTCCATGACCGCAGGTAAACCTAATTTTTAATCCTTAAGAACTTAGTCTCACCACGAGAAAGTAATAAGATAATTAAAACTTAGTTATTTATTGAAATAAGTTGCAAAAGTGTATAAATGATAATACGGTAGTGTCGCAACAAATTGTTGGAAGTATAAATTTATAATAAAATTGTAACAATTAACAAATTATACTGCCTTATAACATTATAATAGAAACATGGAATACTGACATCTTTGCTGATGAATTTAAGAAGGGGGCATCGATAGATAGTTCTACACTGTACATCCCCCCATAAATTCAAATAATTTTCACCAGCAAAAAATAATTTATATTTCCAAAAGCTTGCATTAAGGGGTGTTATCCACATAACCCAGCGTTTCCATGGTGCAATTAGCATGTTCCACTTCGCCCGGAATTTCGAGGATTTTTCATAAACAACCGGATCTACCCTATTTAATGGTAATCTGTTCAGGTTGGCCTCGCTGGTACCTTTCACCGGTGGAACCGCTAATTACTTACAAGATTAATTCCCGACCAGTCAGACCGCGGATATTACTGGATTAAGTTGCTCTTTTACGTCATGTAACAGGCAGGAAGCCATTTTTCTTCCCTTGGTGTTCACGGCCGGACACGAAAGAAAGAAGCGGCAACCAGACCAGCCGCCACTAGCCGGGGAATTTATCGTGTTCTAACCTTGCAAACGACAATACGATTTCACCCTGGGGTTCAAAGTTAAATTGGCCTCAACATATTTCGCTCGTATGCTATTAGTTCCCCTGTAATCGTGCCGTTTCACTTCGAATCCCCTCGCCCACACCTCCATCTACACCCCCCGTTTACCCCGATTTATCCCCTCTATTCGATCACCCTCGACCTTTTTCTTCCCTCCATCATTCCTTCCTTCCTTTTTTTTTCTTTTTTTCGTTCTTCTTTGCTCTCTCTAACAACCGCTCGTTCCAGTTACCACTCTCGTTTCACTTTCAAGTTTTCGCGGAAAGTTCACCGCCAGCTTTTTTTCTCTTTTCTTTTCCCTCTCGATTTTTTCTTTCCTTCTTTTTTTATTATTATTATTACGTTAGAATTGGCCGATCAGTTCGTGGGAAGTTAAATGAGGACCCCGAGGGCGAAGAAGTGGCCAGAGTTTTACGAACAAGCTCACCTTTTCTCGCGGAAAAACGCTGAGACCGTTGGAATCTTTGAAAGCGATGCATATCGCACAGTGGTATCGCTCGCTGACTACGACAGAAGTTCGGAAAAGAAGAGAAAAGAAAGGAGGGAGGAAGATTGTAGTTGGGTTTTGTTCGGGAGATGGAAAAATTGAAATATATATTTGTTTGCAAGGAAAGGGGAGAAATTGTTTAAACGAAGGAAGAATCTAATTCTCTATTATTTTCTTTAGTTTATTCATTGGATACATTCAAAATTTTCATCTCCAATTCTTAAGTACGAGGTCTGTTCAAGAAATAACCGAACTTTTTTAATTACATGTCTATGGATCGTTGTAGCGACGAGCGGTTGGCAGCACTGCAATTGCCATAACCTTCCGCGTAACTGACTTTTTACAAATTGTTTGCATCTCGTTTAGTTTCCGAGTTATTGCTATTTGAGTGCAACGTGTTTCAGTGTTCGTGGCGATTTTCGCAATGTCCGATTTACGAGAGCAACGATGCAACGTGAAATTTTGCGTAAAACTGGGGAAAACATTGACGGAAACGTTTGAACTTTCGAGGCAAGCTTACGGAGGTGATACTTTTTCTCGTACGCAATGTTACGAATGGTTTACCAGACTTAAAAATGGTCGTCGATCAATCGAAGATGACCCTCGACCACGAAGGCCTTCGACTTCAACTGACGACACTCACATTCAGAAAATCAAAGATCTGGTGCGTGCAAACAGATCAAACAGTCAATTGTCAGTACTATGAAGGCGTTTTGAAAAAATTCGCAAAAAGAGACCACAGTTGTGGCGAGACAACTCATGGTTCCTTCACCATGACAATGCGCCTTGCCCACTCAGCCTTGTTAATTCGCCCAGTTTTGTGCCAAAAATCATATGACTGTACTCCCCCAGCCTCCCTACTCCCCAGACCTTGCTCCCTGCGACTTTTTCTTCTTTCCAAAATTAAAATCAGCGCTGAAAGGACGCCGTTTCGACTCAATTGATGACATTAAGAACAATTCGTCACTGGCATTGAAGGATATTCCAAAAGAAGCTTTCCAGGACTGCATGGTAAAGTGGAAACGCCGCTGGGACAAGTGTGTGAATAGAGGAGGGGAGTACTTTGTGTTAGATTTATCAGTCAGTTAGATATAACAAAAATTAATCTAACACCTTACTAGGAAGTATAGTTGGGGCCACGATATAGCGAGGTCGTAAATTAAACTCTGAAGAATCGGCACCGATTGATGTTGCGGCACTCAAGGCCGTGTGTTGCAGTCTGTTTGAGGGTTCCAACAATAAACGAATGGTAG
This sequence comes from Habropoda laboriosa, assembly GCF_001263275.1. NCBI lineage: Eukaryota > Metazoa > Arthropoda > Insecta > Hymenoptera > Apidae > Habropoda > Habropoda laboriosa. Next base: position 366,448 of record NW_017100254.1, read on the forward strand.
CATATGATTTGGTACTTCAAGTAGAAAATGGTATTTCATTTACAAATGGAAAATATGTTAATATTAAAGCTACACAATCCTTTTGCATTTTCTATCTGCATCTTGTAACCGTACTTCCAAATGCGGCTTTTCCCAGAAGAAAAAAACCCTAAATTGTCCTAGCTGAACTCAATTTTCAGTAAATATATTAGAATCAGTTTGACTTTCGCTGGATACAAACCTGCATCCCACAACACAATCTTTTTGCACTTTCTATCTGTATATAACACGAGTAGATAAACTAAGATGCTAAAGACATCAATAAGACCTTTACCTGTAACCGTACTTCCAAAAGCGGCTTCCCCCAGAGGGAGAAACCCTAATTTGTCCTAGCTGCATGCAGTTTTCAGTAAGTATATTAGAATCAGTTGACTTTCGCTGGATACAAGAATTCTTCGTACGGTCCTGACAATGGTTTCAAGTACATATCTGCTCGTATCTCTGTCAATTTTCGGGTCCCGGCAGCTAAAACATGTTTACTTTGACGCTTAACCGATTTTACGACCTCGCTATATCGTGGCCCCGACTATACCTTTGTATACGTTCGGAGAAGTCCGTTTAGCCTTACCACCTCTGTTTAGTAAAGATCTAAATGTTTATGATACGTGACAAAAGGCCCTTAGGTCGCAAGCGGGGTCCTAGACAATATTAGGGCGTTGCGTAGGAGCAATTCTCAGTCCGTAGACAGTGCTCTTACCATCAAGTAGAAAAGCGAACCTTCCTTGTGTCCAATAAAAGTTTATAGTTTAAAATAAGGATTATTAATTATTTAACAACCAATAACTCCCATAATCCAACACTTTGAAGGAGACAAAGACCGATAAGTTGTATATTAAATAAAAAAGATTTTAAAAAAATAGTTCGGTTATTTTTTGAACAGACCTCGTACTTCTATACTTTGTTCTGTATGCATTTTAAATAGATAAGATTTTGGTACATTTATGCAAGATGTTCCGGTAACAGTGGTACAAATGGGTACGAGCTGATTCTTCGTGAAAAAATAAGCCGAAAATGTAGAGTGAAGTTTTTGCGTACGAGGTTTCGTTTTCGAGAACAAGAATTTTGAAAATCTATTCGGTACGTGTGTATTAACTGCAAGTTTCGACTTGCCGGATCTGTTTCTGCTCGCGCTTGTATTTATAAGCATGGGCAATGACATTATCTGCTTCCACTAAGTGCATTCTAGAGATAATAGAAGTAAATATTGAAGAACTAAAAGTGTTCACCCGCGTCCGCGACAAGACTTGCGGTGGGGGCCGAAATCTAGCAGAAGTAGTAAATCTCTGCTTAGTTGTTATCGCGCCGCGGATTTAGGCGATTCCCTACGACTTGTTACCGAGGTAAGGATGATTATGTCGAAGTGTATGAGTTGATACACTTCAATAACTATATTTGCAGGTGAACTTGAGCTGTAACAAAATAACAATTAAAGTGATTGACGCTAGACTGGTAATAATGGATGAGTGTGTGACGGGATACGGGGTGGAATCAGAGTTTCTACATCTCGTAAGGACGTGTATCCCGGAGTCCTAGGTGTGGTGTGGTTAGACTGTACTTTTTGAAGGATTGTTCACGACTAACTGGTTTAGACTCACTCTCTGAGAGTCTTCTGGATTATTCCTGATCGGCTGTCGGTACACCCAACTCTGTTTTTACACGGTTTTGATTTAACACGGTCTAGAAAAATAAATTCAATTTCCTTTTTACACATTTTCATTCGATATTTCGAGTGATGATAGTGATTTTGAACCAGTCTTACGCAAGCGAACGCGTATGATGCGAATAAAGTTATATTGTTTTCATCACTATCACTGTTTTCAATTTTTAATTCCTGAATTTCTGATCATTTTTAATTTACATATGGTACTTTTACTTTAAGAATTCAATTACATTTGTTTTTATAAAGTAAACTGTGCACGAATGCACATACAAATCAAATTTGGCTTTTTATAAAGACTCTTAATAAAGTTTTTTGTATGAATCCTTTTATTTTATCAGGGTGGATTGGAAAGTTCACGGACTAAGTATGAAGGATTGGAGCTAAGTGCTTGTAATTTTTACCCAATAATATGTAATTAATTGTGTACTAATGTATACAGTTTCGTGTCTCTGTCGTCATTTTTCTCCTTTTTAGAGCTAGTGAAGTAGAGGTATTTACAATAGATGGAGTAGAGATGGACAAAATTAGAAAACGAACAGCGATCCAGTACCTGAAGATAA
>NW_017100254.1:370061-389256 GCF_001263275.1 Habropoda laboriosa
AAGGGTACAGGTTGAACACCTACCCGCCTAAGGGCCACTTGTGAGGAGGAATCCCCACGTTACGGGTGGCACGGAGCGACTTTCCAACACTCTACCAATTCTCCAGATTGGTCCCCGAGTTGTTCGCAACTCACATGTCGGAGCCTGGAAAAAGGGCCCCTAGCCAACACGCGGCCTAACCACTGCCACCTCGAATCCTACACCAAACCCGGCCAGCCCCCGGTGCTGTGGCCGCAGGTGCGAGTGCCACACTGGCACAAGCCCCTGCTGGCCCAGCCCGGATGGTCAGCGGAGGGCGGAATGCCCGCCACAGCCCCCAACGTGTCTTGGAAAGGCCGGCCGGCCCGAGGTACCGTCTACATCATCGGTGGGATGTTCGTGGGTGGACACCAGCACCACTTCCAGTGGAGGGACTTCACTCCTCTCGGTAATGGTAAACCAGCTCGGGCTTTTCCCGGGGGATCGCCAAGCCCCGGACGCCCTTAGACGCCCCCCTGCGGGATCATTCCAAGTACGTCAATTTCTAAGGGGTAGTTGTAAAGGGGAGGCTTCGATCTTAAGTACTCGTGATTGAAGCCGAGGAAAAAATTTGTTGAAATCGGTACAGACGATTGAATTTGTAACATTTTTGAGAAGTAACTTCACTTTTGCGCTCGCTGCTCGTGCAATTTCTAAATTGATAGTGATATAATCTATGTACCACCACATGGCTTTCAACGCGTTTATCGCTGTCGAGTGTTTAAACACAGACGCCAGAAATAGGTATGGCCTGCATAAATAGTTCTACAAAATATTTCCTGGGTCTAGACATTTTGTTAAAAAAAGATCGGTAAAAAGAAGTTACTCCAACTTTTACGAGATTGTGATAAATTGTCAATCTTCAAATTCATGGTGGTTCACGAGAATAATTTCTTTAAATCGGTACACTCGTTTGAATTTGTCAAATTTTCGAGAAAAAGGACTCGTACGATTTCCAAATTGACAGAATGGTATAATCTATGTATCACCACGTAGCTTTACTTCATAGTAATCGCTATGGAGTGTTCAAAAGTAGGCATCAGAAATCCATATGGCATAAATACTTCCATAAAATATTTCCTGGGCCTAAATATCTTGTAAATAAAGGATCGAGTAAACCAGAGTACAGTGCTCCCTCGAAAAACACGGGGATTAGGGACGCCGACTGACTAGATGGAAATCCGCGTTGTTGGGAACAACCCTCCCCTTCCCCCTTTTGCAAAAATTGAAGAACACTTATATTCTTCCAGTGCATGTGCATATATTCACACGCACATATTATGTAATTACTTAAATGTAGCTCCTTCTAGCTTGCAACGACACATTGGTCGTTTAATTTTTCTCCCAAGTTCGGTTGTTTGAATTCGGTGCCACTGCTTCTTGTACGCATGGTCAATTTGCGAGGAATTAGTTTACGCGAACGAATTCGCATTCGCTCTTTCTTACCTCTCTTATTCGCCGCGACAAAGGAAATTGTAAATGTATGCTAAATGTGTAAATTGATTCGAAATGAACGTCGAAATTTTTCAAGAAAAAAAACCGCGTTGTTCGAGGGAGCACAATATTTCGAAAGAAATGAGTCATAAAGGCAAAACCTTAACACTCCCCGTAGTAAAATAATCGAAATCCCAAACCAATCGTTCAAACGAAGTCGCGGTAATGGCCTCTTCATTCGGCAGACCTTCATCAACGTCTCTCCCTGTCCTTTTTCTTTCCTCTTTCTCTCTGTCTCTCTCTACAGTTCATCCGGGAATTACTTGGCTGGCGTTCCAGCAAGAAAAGCGATTCGACCGGATTATTACAAGAAAGTGTAGCAAAGGCGTAATTCGATGGAATACACCGAATAACTCGGAATTACTTTGTGGCCGGGGCAGAGATCACCAACGGGTGAAACGAGTAAAAGTAGGAGGAGGAGGAGGAATGGCGGAGAGACGTTGGCGAGAAGAAAATAACAGGATCGCCATTCGTTTTCCACAAGGTTATTGTAGTCGACGATGTAGGTACACGCGTGTACGTGTAAGCGCGTACCTACGAATTCCTTCCGGGGCCGTGGTCGTTCTACTAAATACGCGAGATCCAATTTGGACGAACCCCAAAATTCGAAGAAATAGTGCGCCGCGTACACGTGCACTTGTATACGGGGTGGACCAAGAAGAATAGCTTGAATGTCTTTCATGAAACTATTGCACGTGAAAGAACAATTTTGCGGAATAACAGTTCCTCTTGGTACATGAAAAGGATGATCGTAAATAATATATGTTCGCGCCAATTTCTCTTTCCCGGATAGAATCATTTATGAGATTTCCTTTGTGACCATTAACAACCTCTCTTATAACATGTATGACAAGAATTTTTTGGAATGAAAATTGGTTTATCATGTGGCTATGAAGTCACACAAGAGATATTTTTGATTTACTATGCACTACGATTTTACATTAATACGTTCACAACCAATGAATATTTCATTTTCATATGCTGTTCTAAAAAATGTTGAGCCACAGTATTGTTAGATATAATAAACGATCGTTCAATATTTCTATTGAGAATAGATTATATTTTGAATTTTTCTCTCCTTAACCCTTTCGCTCCGAAGGGCGTATATATACGCCCTCAAAGAATGAACATTCATATACGAAGAGCGTATATGTACGCTCTCGAAAAGTGGGCGCTCGGGTACGAAGAGCGTACATATACGTTCATACCATATATACTTTTGTTTCTTTTTTGTTTTTGCGACAAAATGATCGTTTGCCAAATTTCATTTAAATCTGATAAGACAGATATTGGAAATATATGGGAAACAAAAATCAGATATGAAATGTACCTCAGTGTCGACTAGTCAGTAATGCGCTATGTTCATAGCGATCATATTTTGTCACAAGCGCTCTGCTTAACGTAGGCCCAGGCCCGGGGCCATAAAAGCCATGGGTCCGCTGACCGTGGTTCCGATCCAAATATATAACAAATGTTTCTCCGCATTTTAAGCAGTCGTGCGACAACCCCGAGCTGAGTACCTGTTTTTCACTCGGGTTTTCGCCTCCGTTGTTTTGTATTACATTTATATCAATGAACGTTTTTCTTTCTCTGCAGTCGATTGAGTCAATCTTTATTCGCAAATTAAAGATCCTCAATAATTTCATTACTAATTTTCCTCAGAATTCTTCACCAATTTTATTCATTTTCTTCAAGATCCTTTACTAATTGTTCCAGAAATCTTTTTGACAATCTTAAACATCTATTCGTTCAGCTATTAGCTGTAGTAATTTTTCGTTGACGTAACAATAATTCCAAAAATATTCATAATAATATTTATGGGTCCACCCTGTATGGACCCGTACGCCAGCTTTTATATAAGACACATTCGGTGGCTCGACGTTCAATTTCAACCAGGGGAAGCTTCCAGCAAGCGTTATTGGTACCGCGAACTTCGTCCCATACGAACTTCCCCCGATCGGCGATCCTCACCGTGCTTCCGCTTCCGACATTTTGTAATTGCCCTCGACCTCATCATCGTCGACTTCACTTTCGTGAAACTCCTTCCTTTTTCCGAAGTAAATTATGATTCCTAAAAGTGGCGACTTCACGCGTGCTAAAAGACATTCAAAAATCTCTTTCATGTTTAACGCATTAACACGTTCCGTGCCGCGTGGGTCGCATACGCCCCACTCTGGTCTTTCCGTTCAGGCCGTCTGATATTTCGACCTTTTCCTTCCGCTAACTTAAACTATGCAACTACGTGCGATAATTTGTTAAAACAAAAATTTTTCCTTCGCTCTATAGCATATCTTAAACGTTACCTTTTTCTCGATAACAATGATTTTTGCAATCTTATAAATATTGGAAGACATATAGGGCGAAAAGTAAAACTGTTAGTCTGGACAATGTGGGACGCATACGACCCACGCGGCGTGAACGGAAAGTCACCGAAAATCGGTCCGGCACGGAACGTGTTAAGGACCGCTCACGAGTTTTCTCGTGCTGCGCGCCCCGTCTGTTACGGACGGATCACGAGACAAACCCGTGTTTTCTACACGTTGTCTTTAGATGTCAATTACTTTGATACATTGTATCTACTTTGTCCATTTAAGTGTTTACATCAATAGTCAATGTATTAACCGTTTTCGTCTCATCCACACCGAAGAGATCAATCCCATTGGTGGAAACCGTACAGGTCAAGCTATGAAAGACTGTATAAATGCACGAACCCGAAATAAAAACAGCTTAGTCTCAGAGAAAATTCGACACGTTGCATTACATTTTGGTGATTCGAATAGTCTTCGTCTTCGAAGCGAATCAAGATATATATGTAAATTTTGTATGGTTCCTCTTCATAGAGAAAAATCTTTCACGCAATATCATACTTTAAAAAAGTACTAGAAACTTTGGTAAAATTGATTTTTAAATAAAATTTTATGATAATTATTAAAAACCAATTTTTTTTAATAATTGCCTAAAATACATCCTATTTTACAATTTCTAAAAATTTCGTAAAAATTTATTTTTTAAGTAAAAAAGTTATGATAATTATTAAAAAACATAATTTTTTTTCAATAATACCTAAGATGCATCCTATTTTACAATTTCTGAAAGTTTCGCAAAAATTGCTTCGTAAATAAAAAAGTAATGAGGATTTTAGTAACGTGCAAGCTTGCCCAAAAGCGTGCGGTCCTAGGCGCATGTCTTATAGATTTCTTAGCGGTCCTTAATGTGTTAAGAGGGTCTTCTAGTGTGACGGTTTGAAAAAATTGATTTTTATTTTTTTACATATATCGAAAGTACAACTCTTTAAAAATGTACTCCTGAAGTTTTATAGTTGTATTCAACTATAAGTTGTCAGTTTGATCCATATGATTCGCATACAATCGTCGCGAATTGTCCCCGAAACAAGTGTCGCACACGAATTACCGTTGTTATATCTCGTTAATTATTAACTTTAGGGCAAACAATGTTTAATACCTTTCCACTTGGAAATTAACGAGCTTTCCAACTACCGTAAAAAAAATAGGGCATTCCATTTAAGAAAACGTTGGTGACCTTGAAAATACCGAAAAAAATTCGATGGCGATGTGCATCCTTCGAAACCATTCTAATTCCGATTGTTGCGTCGTGCGCTTCGAACAAGCGGTATGTTCGAGAGTGGTGGCGCAGGATTGTCGCTAGTTCGTGGTGCGGGTTGTTTGCTGGTATGAAGTCGCGATGACTTAGAGGTTACACGTATTTTATTATGTTAAAAGAAAAAGACTTTATTTTGAAGAGTGGTAGTTTATGTGGTGTTTGTCTATTTTCCCTTTTTGATCTGATGTGCGCCGCGTTGGTGCGCTTATTTATAAAAAGGTTTAGGGGTATAAGGTGGTGGTTTCCGCCAATGGGAGCGGGTCTACCCCCTTGGACGGTCCTCCTTGGCCCGCGAGCATGCCGCCCACCCTGGAATTTCCAAGTTGGCAGGGTGGCGGTATGAGGCCCAAGGGTAGCCCGCGCGTAGCGGGACTTTGGGCGGTCAGGGAGACGCGAGAGGTTTTATCACATGTCTATGTCTATTGAATGTTGACGAGTGGGCACCGGGAAGGTATGTGGCCCGCAGAAAAGTTATTTTTCTGCGGCCATAAAACGCTTCCTGGGCTTCGTGGGCAATTTGAAAGAAAAATGAATTAACGCGAAGAAGAAAAGGGTCGCATTCAAAAATAGCGTAAACAGGCGTCCGTGTCATAAACCTAAACCCTAACACTGGTATACCCATATTTCATATCTTTAAATCCAACAAAGATATTCAGGTGTTCTGCTTCTCGTGACTCATCCTATATACGTTAAAACCAAATCCAAATAAAATAAAAAAGAAAGAAAGAAAAATAGTACTTCGTAGATATAAAATAAAAGCTCACCCCCGTAAATGTACTTTAAAATGCATTATCTTAAAAGAATTCCAAATAAAATTCGAATCGTTCACCAGATGTAAATTCGCGCTCGAATATTTCGCTGGTAGGCAGTTCAATCCGTTCTCCAAGCATCCACGGTTCTTTGAATGCATACGAGCGAGAGCTTAGACCGTGTAACTATAGGTACACAAGATGTTAAACTGAAGGAAGATGAAAGTACAAAGTCTGCTCGTGACGCGAGTTAACTTCAAACGCTCGAAACGCTGAGATTTCAACTGGCTCGGTTTATGACAGCTTTGTTACCGACTCTGCCACGCTGTTTCCTATGTACCGTGGCGAAAACAACCGGTTGTTAGTCGTCGAATATTGTACGCACCGTGACAATTCGTAAAACGCCTACGCCTCGCTTTCGAATAATACAAGAAGAGTCGAGAAACGGAAAAGGAAACGAAATCCTGGGTTAGCCGATACGTTATGTCGAATTTTTCTGCAAGAGGTCGTCTCTGCTGTTTTTAAAACAAAAGACTATTCGTAAACTATAAAACGCATGTGTAGCCTATAAGCTGAGATTTGAACGTGTAATTAAAAAAAAACTTCATTGTACAAGGTGTCCCAGCTGAAGGAGACCACTTAAATATCTCCTTTGCTTTTAATGTCACGAAAGATATCTGTAGCACGACTTAAATGATTTCTAAAGGGGAATATCATGGAAGAAAGAGTTTTTGTTTGCTCATCTTGTAATTCTTTTGCTTTTTCTCTTACAGTTTCATCGTGCTTCTAGTGCTCAAGATGATCTGAAGATGATGATTCAGGCATTTAAACGTTGTTTGTTACCGTGATCTTATTTCTCGGTTGGAAGATATCACGATGGATGTTTCCCTATTGGTTGTTTAGTTTTAGGTTGAACTACGTTGTTCGGTTTTTTTTTTATATGTACACTCCGTAGACGCTCTGCTTCTCTCCGTACATATTCTGCTTTCGGGCTTGCGAAAGCTACCTTTATACATCTTTTTGTAGCTGCTAATTCGGAAAAAGGGCCAATCAACGCCCTTCCTAGAAAAAGGCCTCTTTCGCGAACCCTTATTGGCAGGTAGATAGAAGCGATGCAAGTCAACGGTGGGGGTGATCGGTCGCGTGGTTCGTGTTGAGGACACGACAAACGTATTTCTTCGTCTGCTGCAAGATGCAATTGAAAAAAACACACGTTCCTTAGATAAAAGACGACGATGACCTTGAAAAAAGTGAAAAAAAAAAAGAAAAAAAATTAGCAAATAACAAATTTTTTCTTCCATGATATTCCCCTTTGGGAATCATTTAAATCGTGCTGCAAACATTTTTCATGACATTAACAACAAAGGGGATATTCAAGTAGCCTCCGTTAACTGGGTCGCCTACATTTACATTTGGTTACATTTTTTTAGTGCATATTTTGATTTGAAAATGAATAACCAGACGACGTATTTTCGTGAAATTATGCTTTTTTATATTCGCAAAGGTAAAAATGCCGTACAAACAGCAAACAAAATTTCTGATGTGTATGGTGATGGTGCGTAAAGGTAGTTAAAAAAATTTCGCGATGGAGATTTTAGTCGTACCGTTAAAAGAATAAACACTAAAAAAAATTTAACCAAATATAGTGAACTGTTTCTTTAAATTGCACGTCAAAGTCTTAACTTTTAGACTATACATGCATTTTATAGGTTGCGGGTAGTATTTTGTCTTAAAAACAGCAGAAACGATCTCTTATGGAAAAATCCGACATTACTTACCGGTCAAACCAATAGTTTCGCAACGTTTTCGCGTATTTATTACGGAAGGGCTGTTTACTTGAACGACGACGACGACGACGACGACGGCGCGAAGCAGTCGCGAGGAAATAAACGAAAAGTCGAGGAGAGAGGAGTTACCGTGAGATAATCTCCGTAGCCTGTGTTTCACCAGCGCTGCAGCAGAAGTAACTCAGAGAAGTTAAGATAAACAGAATTTACAATGGAAATTTCTTTTCATAATCAGTCGAGTTTTACGAACTTCCTACATATTTTAATCCCAGGGATTCTAACAGGGTGACCTAGTTGTCAGCGAATTAACCGGAAAGTAAGACGAAACATCCGGATTTCTCGAGTTACACGAGTGCGATTACTAGACTGCGGATGTTTATGTAATTATAACATATCAAAATGTGCAGAATACGTGGGAGTAGTGTTAGAATCTCTTGAGATGCGTAGTTATCATATCGTAACTCTCGCATATTTTGCATATTTTGAGTCTAGTGTAATTATTTTGTTCAGGTCGAATATTTTTGCTTCACGTTGCATATTTTAGCCATTTTTAGAAAGCATCGAAAAATTAATTGCAACGTAACTCCTGTGTATTTTGCATATCTTATGAGTCTAGTGTAATTACTTGGTTGAGGACAAATATTTCTACATCGCGTTGCATATTTTAGAAATTTGCAGAAAGAACTGAACAATTAATCGTAAAATAACTCTCATATTTTACATATTTTTTTAATCTAGTGATTACTTGGTTGAAGTCGAACATTTTTGCTTCACGTTGCATATTTTGCACAGAGTAGGGTGGGCGTGAAATTAATTGAACGTGTCTACGTTTTTACAATAGTATAATTGGGGCCACGATATAGCGAGGTCGTAAATTAAACTCTCAAGAATCGGCATCGATTGATGTTGCGGCACTCAAGGCCGTGTGTTGCAGTCTGTTTGAGGGTTCCAACAATAAACGAATGGTAGCATATGATTTGGTACTTCAAGTAGAAAATGGTATTTCATTTACAAATGGAAAATATGTTAATATTAAAGCTACACAATCTTTTTGCATTTTCTATCTGTATATAACACGAGTAGATAAACTAAGATGCTAAAGACATCAATAAGACTTTTACCTGTAACCGTACTTCCAATAATTTGTCCTAGCTGCATGCAGTTTTCAATAAATATATTAGGATCAGTTGACTTTCGCTGGATACAAGAATTCTTTGTACGGTCCTGACCATGGTTTCAAGTACTTATCTGCTCGTATTTCTGTCAATTTCGGGGTCCCGGCAGCTAAAACATGTTTACTTTGACGCCTAACCGATTTTACGACCTCGCTATATCGTGGCCCCGACTATACATGTTACACAAGAATTACGTTTAACCAACCGGGGTTTATGGCACGGATTCCAGGCGACGTTACTTTTGAGAAGTTTTTCTACAAGTTTTTTGATAACAATAGCCTATTCAAGCCAGAGGGCAAACCCGGCTGATTACCTGATGGCCGCGGAAATACTCCACTTCTGCGGGCAACATGGTGAGCCGATACTTGCCTCTGCGCGCTCAGTAACGGTAAACATGCAATAAACCCGTAAAGTCAACGTTTCGGCAAGATCGCCACGCGGGGCTGACACCCCCGTTTGGGACCGTCTCTCCCTCTCTGTCCACGCCCTACTCTGCGGACCACGGGGGAGTGCACGAGGGCCCAAGAGGGCGGCTCTAGGAGGTGAAAGGCCGATGATTTGCCAACAAGGTTAACTTCCCATTTTGACGAAATCATACATATACAGCAAATTCACGACATTCCAGAGATTTCTAAAGGTCTACGTAGAAACAACCGACACCATCTTGAGCGCGCTAGTCCGCGATATTCGATATTTTTAAACCACCAGTGCGGTCCATTCCGCAACAATCGACGTTACAAATAAAGTGCGATCACCATCGCGACAATAAGTAATTGGCACACGCGTGCAATAATTTCCAACGCCAACCCGACCTTCCAACCATGAAGAAGCGCGGGAAGCGTTATCTGAGCGTCGTTCGCAAAAAGTGTGCTTCGAGGGTCTCGTGAAGAGTGAGGACGGTCCCGTCGGTCCCAAACGGTGTCGCAGGCAATTTTCAGGCGTTGCGTTGGAACGTTTTTTAGTCCGAGTATAGTGCTCTTGCTAGCAACTTCGAATAGCGAACCTTCCTTGTGCGTAGTAAAGAATATAGTTTAAAATAAGAAATATTTCATTATTTCATAATTCCTAAAACCTATAATCCAATAATTACTTGGTTGAGGTCGAACATTTTTGCTTCACGTTGCATATTTTAGCCGTTTTTAATTCGTCATCTTTCCTTAAACAAAGGTCCCGGCGATTAATGAACCAAATCGCCTCTCGCGCATCGAAAGAGCAAAAGTTTCGAAAATTGGCCGACTTTTCCAATGAATCTCCGAGTTGAAGTAATTCTAAAGGAAGGAAAGGAGCGATGGCGACCGGTGTTCATCATAATAGAAACACGAATCTGGCTAGTCTGTCCAGTTGTTTAAGGGTAAACAGGTCGATTTAACCCAACCCATCCTACAAATCCTTATTAGAGCGACACTTGGCTAATTGCGCAGCAGTTCTATTCGTGTAAGAGGACACGCGGCGCGCAAAGCGCGCTCGAACTGTTACCAGGTTTAGATAAAGCGATAATTAATGGCTCTCGGATAGAGTTTACCATCCTTCCTCCTTCTATATCTAATGAAAACTCTCGTCGTCGCAAAACTATCACTAACCATTGTTTTCTGTAGCCGTAAACTCTAATTGCAACGTTTCTCATTAGCTAGTTTGAAGCAGCTAGATTCGATGTAAAATCGTATGAGAGAAAGAAAAGTTGAAAAGATTTCACGGACCTGTGACAACGTTAATCACGCGGTTTTCCACGGAATTTTATCCGCTACGTAAATATCCTTTGTACTCTGGATTCTTAACATTCCTGCGGCTGCAACACTGAAATTCTTCGAATTAGCCAGGATTCTTAGCTCGCGAATTAACCCGCAGAATAGCACGGTATCACGAATCTTGCGTCTGTTAATTTTTCAGTGGGAAAAATTGAGAAAAGAATTGGATCAACGTGGAATAATTCTTTCGCAATGAAAAAAATTAAGAGAAAAGATTGAAGAATTTCGAATGTTGAGTTACCAGAGAATTTTAGTTGTCACTTGAAAAAAAAAAATGAATTTTATTCTGTAATTCTTTTTCAACGTGACAAATTTTGGAGAAGAGTTGGAAGAATACGAAACGTGGAGATTCTCAATTTTCACTTAAGAAAGAAAATGGCGTATTCAATTCATTAATTCGCTTTTTACGAGAAAATTGAAGAGCAACGAAAAGATATTTAAGAACAGCAAAGACGATGTTCTTTACTTTCTACCGAGGTGTACGCTTTCACCGACGAAGAGAAACGTCGATACGAGCGCATCGTGTAACGCTTCATAACACTTTTGCGCTATCGATTATCAACTTTTTGAATTATCGACGGGCCAAGTTGGACACGTCCGTAATGAATCGGCAGCTAGATACAAACTTACGATGCATCGGGTTTCGCCGGCTTCCGCCGTAAAGTTTCCCGCGTTTATGGTTGCTACGAGAGCACGCGTGCATTAGAATTAGAGTTAATTTCCGAGTGCGCAGCATTGGTAAACAGCCTTTTTGACCGAATAATGGAATTACACGGGACGAATGTTAACTCGTGTAAACTGCTAGAAGCTCGAAATTCAAGGAAAATATACAGGGAGTGAGAATTCAATAAATTCAAAAGGACATAAATTCTAAAAAAAACACAAGCGTCAAACTAAAAATCCTCTTACCTTTAAACTAAATACCCAAATTCCATATTAATAACAGCAACAGCGAATCGAGAATTAAATTCTCCGTTGACAATGTGATATTAAACATGGCGATTAATGATAATTTAATTATGAGAATGTAATTAACGTACATCCATATTAATTATTCATGTATCATTGACTGGAAACCGGAATTTCCGTACAGATAGATATATTATCACTCTTTTGTTGAAAGATTAGAGACGTGTTGATTCGTCGTTTAAAATCTCGCCAAAATAATGTGTTCGACCGTACCGAGGACTCGAACAATGGAGCCCTACCATATTCACAAATAATATATTTTCCGTAAATTGGTCTCTCTCCTCGCCATCAGCAAATTGTTTTATTACCTTAGAAAGTCGAATACCCTACATCTGGACACCACATGCACTACACTCATAAACCACCTTCCGACCTCAGGATTTTCCCATCCCCTAATATAACAATTTTAGCAACAATTTCCCCACTTCGACTCCACCAGACAAACCCAACCACACGCCCCAAACACCAATTAACCGATACTCCCACCACTTCTCACACATTTCACACCACCAATCACTGTACACACCGAACTTATAAAAACACAAACACACACAGAAACAGACACATTCTATAGAGATTCTATCACCAACTTTGAGACATCACGAAAAATAAAAAGTAACAGTCACCACCAATCAGCCAGTATTTGTCTATCGTGTAAAACATATATCTCTTTTTCACCCACCACAAATCTCATCTACAAATTTAAACAGCACTCGTGCCATTAGTTTGCCGCGAGAGCAGTTCGTGAATTCTTTGCGCACCGGTCGAATTAAGCATCGCGTCGCGAAGTTCGCAAATCACGAACATAATGTTACTTTCTCAGTTATTTAAATGGATAAAATATAATCGAACAAAAAACTTAAATTACTTGCTTTCCTCAAACAATTCGTTGTTCTTGCAGGAAAAAAAAAATAATAATTCGAAAGGAATATAATTAAAAAGGAAAGCGACACAGCGGATAAGGAAGGAAAGGAGAAAACGGCTCGATCAACGATAGAAGCATCGGCTGGTACGGTGTGTCGAAGTTAATGGAAGTGTCGCAGGATTGCCTGGTTTTTAATCTGTCGGATAAACCCAGAAATCCGGCTGATCGGCGTCCAGATAAACGGGCTTCTGCGTGCGGGGAATTACTGAAGTCATTTCCTGAATTTAACGACGCCATAAGTTCAGTCTGAAAGAGTGCTTAACGATCTGCGTGGTATCGTTGAAATTGTTGAGACGCACCTCCGCCCCCCCTCTTCTACGTAAAACCCGTTAATCCCTGGATCAAGATTAAAGGGTGCTCCATAAATTCTCGAATGAAAACTCGAGGCTCCCGTGTAATAAGCGAGGCATTATCTTTTTTTTTCTTCTTCCTTCGCTAATGGAAACGTAACCAATTACAAAAGGCAAATAAATAAACGTGTGTATACACTGGTAATTGCCACTTTACGAATTTTTTTGATCGGAATGTAATGACGTAATGATCAATTAGAACGAGCCTCACTTACCGACCTTTATAAATTCCCGATTTACGAGCGGTCGTCAGGAACCAATTACAGTAAATTCTCTACAAGTGTCAGTCAGTTTGGATTCTACAAGTGTCAGTATAGATGGTCCTACGCCTAGGTCTGCGTCATTGCTGCGTCTATGTTATCTCGCTACACCAGTCGGTTTCTTTTACGAGATTTCACGGTTCGACAATTCATAATAGAAAAATATACACCAGTCGGTTTCTTTTACGAGATTTCACGGCTCGACAATTCGTAATAGAAAAATATAAGTTCTTTAATTTTACTTTTTTTCATCTGGAATTTTTTTTAACATGTTGGTGAGATTTTTCTGATAAAAATGATATCAAACACGATATAATTTGAACAAAATTTACTTATTAACACGTTCACTGTCACGCCAGATATACAGGTTGCTGTCAGGCGGCCACAAGAAAATACATTTTAAGCATAGGATTATAGTATTATGCTTGATAATTTTTTTTTTTCAATTGAAAATAATGTCTAGCTAGCTATGACGTTCAAAATTTTTAGTTGACAACATTTAAGTTGGTATTTAAATCGCTTGGTTGCCTCGACTCACGTTTCATCCTTATCTTTTATTCGCTGTCCTTGTCTACGTTCGGCAAACTACAAAGGCGTGCGCGAGGCTCGAAAACGTAGTCCCTGACTCTACAAGTGTCAGGTTTAGGTTCCTTGCGGACTGACACTTGTGGAGAATTTACTGCAATTCATAAAGGCGAAAACTACGTGTATAGATTATATAGGGTGAGTCAATAAGAACTAGCATTACATAATTCATTTGAACCGTTTTTTGCTACAAGCAAGAGGTAACCAGTTATTTTAGAAGTTAGTTCTTATTGACTCACCCGGTATATAAAAGGTTGATCTGAAACAAGACGAGAATTTGATGGTGGATTTTTTGTTCGTGCATACTCCATTAGAATGCAAATTTGGAGTTGCCCTAGAAGGGAATTGCGGACAATACCAATGGGACAAATAAATATTATGGACAGTACAATTAACGCGTCACAGAACATCATGTCTGATGGACAACCAATAATGCAATTACATCTACTTCTAAATTAATTTCACCTGTGTTGATCGGTGTTAATTGGACTATTTTCGTTTGTTTTAACGGACACTACGCATCCTCCAATTTTTCGATAAAAAGAGTACAGATGGAAGTTTGAGAGAATTTTTTCAAATAATTGTTCGTAAAATTAGACTACTCCATTCCTCGCCAAAGGAACCATAGAAAAATCGTAGAGAAAATGAGAAATTTTATTCTTCAATTCTTCTTCAATGAAAAAAAGAGTTGGAAGAATGTGGAATAATTGAGTTAGCAGAGATTCTTAGTTTTCTCTTGAAAAGAAAATTACGAATTTTATTCTTCAATACCTTCTCAGTGGAAAATATTTTCCACAAGAGAAAAATTATGAATTTAATTTTTTCATTTGTATAATTAACCGAACGTACTGAAAATAACCAGAATTCGTTCAATAAGTCAATCGTAAAACTAGACAACTCCGTTCCTCAGCAAATAAACCATTAAAAAAATCGTAGAAAACACAGTTGCATAATTAACTGAACGTAATCAAGGTAACGCTGGAATGACCAACAAAATTTAGCGCCCAGTTCGGGACAATAGTTGGTAATTCCGCGAGAGTGGGCCGGCATGGCTTGAAAAATGAACCAACCGCCCCCCCACACCGCTTCGCTTTTTAATTATTCAATCCGAATCCTGGCGAGAGACACGAGCCTCGTGCACCAGCGTAGCTTTTAAAACGGGCGACTTCACGGAGAGAGGGAAAATATAGGAGGCGAGATGGAGAGGGCTAAAGGGGTTCAGAGCGATAAGGAAAAATCTAGGAGAAGGAACAACCCTGGAACGGAGATGAAGAAAAGGTGAGCAGAGAAGTACGCACAAAGGAGGAAAAGCCAGGAAAAGGACTTTGAGATGTGGAGAACCTATAACCGAGGACTTAGACGAGTGATGCGCGAGAAAGAAAAATTTCTTAAGGAATAGAAGCGAGAGATGAAAGGGGAAGTACAATTCTCGCTAAGATAGGGGTGGGGGAAATATTAAGAGATAGCTTTAACTTTATCTGTTAAAGCGAGGTGAAAATTGGAGTGGATAAAAGGAAATGGTTGCTCGTGTATAATTTTCCTAATTGCACGACAGAGGCTCGAGTAATCGTTTTAACTCGATTACTGTGTTCCACAGTCTATTAAGTTGCGTAAGGTGAAATTATCTGCTACTCACGCTTATGTTCGGTCCGCCTTCCGTCATCGTTGCCGTGTTTCTCTTGCGTTCTTCTTACTGACTGTAGCACGCACACTTTTTTTCTTGCACATTGCCGTTCGCGCCTTCGCGTATTTTTTTTCCTTTTATCCTCTCTTTCACTTTCTCACCTGCGCCACGTTTACTACGGAACATTTACATAAATACGGGTTAATCACGTCCTCGGGAATGGTACCGATAGGTTACCGGGTAATCTACTCGTCAGAATTCTTATCTATACGTTTAAAGGTGAAAAATATTTTGCGAATGTTTTATTTTTAATTTAAGCTACTACGTGTTTTTTACGTGTGCGTTTCGCAAAGGAGAAAAGATTTTAACGTCTCCTTTGACAATTATACGACGATCCTTTTTTACGCGGTTTTTGGTCAGATTCTTTACAACGCCAGCCTCGCCGCCGCCGCGCGCTTTTCATAATTCTCCTTTTTCCCGGGAGATTATTTCAGGCCAAAGAACAAAAGTCAGGCGAAATGAAATACAACTTCTTACTTGAAACGAATTACTTCATTAATCACGGAACTTTTGAATTACTTTTTACTCTCTCCCTCCCACTCTCTCTCTCTCTTTTCTGCTACTTTCGAGACTTTAACGAGAATCAATGTTTCGAGTATTAAAGACGAGAATTTTAACATGCACGAAATGTTTCCTTTGGGTAATTTTCGCCTTTAGACCAGCACATTTTTAGCATTACGAACATTATTAGCGAAAAGCTTTCACAACAATTGCGTCTAGTTTGCAATTTTTTCTCGATCCAAAGGACTTATCTTCGTTCCCCTTTATCCACGAGTATTATCATGCTTTTTAGCAAAGCGTTTTATGCGTCAGATTAAATTGTTAATCCTCGCCGTGACTCGACATAATTTTCAGGTTAAGATGATGTTCTCAACAACAAATTGGAATTGAAAATCTCTCTCTCTCTCTCTCTTGAAAAGAATTAATCTCTAATAACACGATCGAATGATAACTTATACAATAACTAGAGACTTAGGTTTAACATCTTATCGACAGGAATATGGCTTATAACAAATGCCAGAAATCTACGGTCGAGATTAATCGTATCGATAGTTAAGAAGGTAGACTATATCCAGGCTAATTGAATTTACGATCTTTATTATAAAAGTATGAAACAACGTTTAGAAACAATTAGTAATTGTATAATACGTGTAAGTGCCATAAAATTGACGAGTCACTTTTGTTTGCTAACTTATTCTCTCAATTTATTTCAGAATTTTTTACCAATCGGATTAGTGTTGTGCGCAAGCGCTAAACCTGTTTGTGCGTGTCAGAAGAACGTAGAAAGGGAAGAGGAGACAGGTTAATGAGCGATACGCGGGGCATGGTGGAAGAAAGTAGAAGCGCGGGAACGCGAATGGCAGAAAAAGAGAAAATGCAGTGGACACGGCTAATTTGCGTGCAAAAAGCATCTTACGACACGTATATATGTGCGTGTTACACAAGTGCGTCTTCCCTCGGGCATTGCGAAATCGTCGCTTGGCAAACTTCGACGATCTTGGATAAATTTGTATATACGTACTTGTGTTAGGTGGCCACGACACGATTCTATTTCCAAGAAACGTCTTTCACGCTTCTGTTATTCGATGTATACCATTCCCGAGAAGGTTAACGAATCCGAAAAACCAAAAAACACGTCTCACTTTCCCTATCACATGACCGTCCTTTCTGCGTGTTTACGCGACAATCTTAGCTCACGACGTCAACCAAACAGAATAGCGATCGTTTCCGATCATACACACATTTAATCTTCACGCAATAAAAATCACGAAAAAATCACTTATTGCTGTGCCTCAATACGGATTAACGAATCTATCGTATCAAAGGTCATTAAACACTGAATGATATCGACGATTTTATCGTGACGATCATCGTTCTCACTGACGATAATGCGGAATAGACGCGGCACGGTCGATTGTAACGCAACTTTCATACAAAAACTGGCCGCGTAAACAAAAAACGCAACACACCGTAAGATACGCGAGCGAAAGATCACCCAGCTTCAACGGCCGACGGCGAACTAATGAAACGACTGGCCATGGGGAACGAACGCGAGTGTCTGCCTTACCGGCGCAAGCGTCCCAAGAAGGGAAGCGCAGATCACCGATACCAACACAACGCGTCGTCAACGGGGGATAGCACGGGGACCACGAACATACATCGATTGTATAGATACCTGTTGAATGCCAGAGTCACTGGCACGCTGTGGCGGTCAACTAAATCGGAAAGGGGGCGAACGAACCGGCAGAAAGTACAACGACCTTCTCTAATCCAACGATTTGACTTTTTCGATCGATTCTCGGTATCGTCCCTTCAACTACAGACGAGGCACAAAATCGAAGTACTACATAGAATCATGAAAGTTCGATACTTCGTTTGTGGTACTATGTTTTTCAAACCAGTTGTATACTTGGAAGAATCCAAGGAAATTGAATCGATCGAAACGGAGGTGAGTTTCTTGAGAATTGTAATGATTTATTGAATTCTAAGGTATCGTGAATTAAAATTGTAATTAAAATCAGTAAAAATTAGAAGAAATGCAATAATTTGTGCAAAATTTATACTAGCAATTTGACAAGTATTGTATTACATTACAAATGCAAATTATGAAGGGGCCGATTTGACAACGATAATTAAATCACTGAGAAATGAGTGTAACTGTGTTTTAAATACAAAAAATTTAGTATAATAGCCATATATGAATTCCGATGTGTTATGTCAAACGGTAAAAATACAAATACCACAATCGTGTCAAACGATATATATGTCACTAGAAAAGTGATACATTGTACGAGATTCAATCACGACGTACATCATGTTAAACATTTTTTTCGATGTTCCCAAAATCTCTCCATCTCTTTAAAGAGCACGTTTTATAGGGCAACGAATGATATTTTTTCGAATTAATTCCAGCGCAACATCGACCTCAAATTCACATTTGAAAATTTAATATCGATTATTATTAATAATAAATAGAATACTATATCCATGTTTGGAAATATGATTTTTTAAAAGGAGTATAAGAACAAAGTCGAAATACTGGTACCGAAATCGTAATACGATGGCTCCTTTCGTTCAATTTCTCAAAACTTTAACATTAAATATCTTGAAATTCTGAGTCTGCAAGTAATCGATAACAATGACCACAATTCTTGTGAGTTTTGACGTGGAATGGCTTGTATACCCGTAAGAGAAAGACAAAAGTGCACCAGACCTTGGTGCAACCGACATCCAGGACGCCATTTAACCACAGTTTATGATACCTCAACCGCCGAACGTTTTTTGTCCACAACTGAGACGAATTTACAATCGTTTCCATATACGATTTTGTATAAAATATACAGGTACAAGGATATCGAAGGATTTTCAAGGGTTAAAATGAAAAAATTGTCTTGTTTCAGTTTAATTATTTATTTATTATAAAATTATGCTTCCAACAAATTGTCAAGGAATATATGCATGCATGGAATCGAATCGATCGGACAGACGATCATTAAAAAAATTTTTTAATCGAACATTGATACATCGTTCTGTACGTGCTCCGTCGTAAATTGATATCTCTAGGTTTCGAAGCGAGTTCACTGTACACGTGGATCATTTCCATTCTCTATTATTCAACTTATCTCTTTATTTTTTTTCTCTCTTTCACCAGACGAACGGATCTCGAATTAATTCGTTATAGAATTTTTTTACGTAAGGAAGAACAGAGGTGTTTGTTCTACAAGAATTCGAAAAAGCTGCCTACGTTAGTAATTCTTCTTCTATATATCGTAAATCCTTGCTCCCCCTTACATAAAAAAAAACAGGGAAATACGCGTAATTGTTCTTCGCTT
>NW_017100254.1:389298-390754 GCF_001263275.1 Habropoda laboriosa
CGATTGTTGGCTGATTCTCTTATCATAAAAAACGTATAAAACATTGCTTAAAATGAACCTTGAAACTTACTCGAGGTAACCCATACGTGTATTACAAGAAAACGATCTCTATACAATGAATGAAATTAAATTTCATTTTTTTCCTTGCTTTCCTTCTGCTTATTTTGCCCTTCATTTTCCTCCTTTTTTAATTCGTTTTATACAATTTAAGCCTGGCGTAGTGCGTAAACGGAAGTCGAAGAAACTTGATAATACTCGACCAACGATGAGCCAGCCAGTAAACAGTCTTCAGAAGTTTTAAAGCACGAGAAAATTTAAGTCTCCCGACCTACTATGAAATTCGTAAACTCCAAAAATATATCTTAGATGATACAATGGTGAAAGAATAGACGCAGTAAGAGACGATACCTCAAAACATGCATTATCCGAGAGAGGCGCTTCTCTCGAACATTATTATTATTATTATTACTATTATTATTAATATTAGTAAATAATTTGCTCTTCCTTCCTTTTTTTTTTATATTTACCTCATTTGGTTTTAATTTCCGTTATTTTAATAATAAGTGCTAATCGTATTTCTATTCTCAACAAGTTCATCCCTTACAATGTTTAAACATAACAGCCTGCCAGCAGCGCAAAGACTAAATGTATTTCGCTTAAATTGCTCTTCTCCTTTTTTCTCTTTAAACTTCATCATTTGTTTTTATCATTCGCTTTTTCTTCCCCTTCTCATTTCGTTTTTCTTTTTTTTTTTTTTTTGTTATTTGTCAGCGACACTGGCATATAACGTTTCACTTCCTTCTTTTTTTTCTTCTTCATCACTCAATTTAACCGCAAAAACTGACGAGACAACGATGCAACGTTCGTGTAAGCGTGCTTTGAACAAAAATTCGTGGATGTCGATTACACACTATTCGGTAACGTCACGTATTACAATCTCGTTGCTTTATTATTCCTTTCTCTCTCTTTTTTTTTTCATCTTCTTCCTCTTTTGTTTTAACGATTCTTAATTGTAGGCCTCTGGCAGAGGCGATTCTTGCGAATGCGTTCCACAGGCATCTAGGCACGACAGATATAAAAGTAGTACATTCAGGAATATTCAGATTTATAACAATCGATATTCTAAAATAGTGCTATCACGTTCAATCTAACTCTAAAACGACGTCTTCACTTCTTTTTTGCGATTTTTTTCGTATAATTTTTTTTCTTGTTTTTTCTCCTTTTTTGCCGCTAAGTTACGAGCTGGTAGCATTTTGAAGCAACTAGTATATCACTTATGTGTGTTTATTTTAATGTCTGTCGTTTTGTTTGTTTGTTTTTTTTTTTATTTGCACATCAGTGGAAACCTCGCTCAGAAGAGTAGCGCCTTGAACTTTGCATACTACAAATTTTTTTTTGCTTGTTTATCATTAATATTATCGTTATTATTAATATTATTAATATTACTATTATTAAA
>NW_017100254.1:393018-396370 GCF_001263275.1 Habropoda laboriosa
ATATATATATATATACACACACACACGCATGTACATATACATAATACACACACACACACACACACACAAACATATGTATGTATGTATGTGTGTACATATGTAGAGGGTGTTCAATAAACCATAAATTCCTATGATATGAAGAAAATCCACCCGCTACAAAGCAAGACAACCTGATTATTTTTTCAAAATAATCCAGCGTGTACGGATCTTTATAAGTTCGATAAATCGCTCGAGTGATTCGTGTTCTGTACCGCGTTGTGTCTATTGTGCATCGAGTACAGAGGAAAATTGTCGGACGAAGAGAAAGAACTGTCTTATTGTCAGCGATAGATTTCCCCATACGCAAAAGAAATCTACAATTTATAAAATACTCTGCATGTTTACATATATATACTTAGGACCCTTATTTACTAGGTTTTTTCCTTTCACATTTCACGATTTCTTTTTTTCTGTTTTTTCTCGTTTTTTTTTTTTATTTCTTTGTTTTGCTTCATTTTAATTAGCGAGTACTTTAATATCTGCAATAATTCTCACGATACCTTTCGTACCGGTAAATCGACTCGAAGAGTATATAGGAAGTTATCAGCATTGTTTCTCTTTCTTTTTTTTTCTTTTCTTTTATAGATCACTACGGACACGGATACATCTTCCGAAAGTGCTAGGGTGCAATGAGAGAAAGCTTTCTTTTCGTTTACCAAGATTACAAAGAAAAGGACAATTACAATTACACATCTCAATAGAGTGTTTTGATAATAAGATGGGGGAGGGGGCGGGAAAAGTGGATGTTAGAGGCAGAAATAATATTGTTGCCTTTTCTATCAACGATCAAACTTTGTCGCAAACGGTTGTTGTTTCGTCGAATGTCTCAAACCGCTAGAATTCATTAGATTCGACTTATATCGCCATCATTTTCATTTCTCTCTTTTCGTTCTCTCTCTCTCTCTCTCTCACTCTCTCTCTCTCTCTCTCTCTCTCGCTCTCGCTGTCTCTCTGTTTGACAAAAGCTAACTCCCAATATCACTGCAGCAAAAGAGAGGATACACGGGAAGTGATTGCGGTAGAGACTAGCAATTGTTGGGATCCGGTGGCGTAACAAGATATTCGTCTGCGCGTTTGTGATCGGACAATGCCCGCATTGTGTACGTGTCTTGGGGTAAGTCGCTTTTCCTTCGCAAAAGTGGCTTTGTTTTATTGGAGTTGGTCATTTTTTTTGCCTATGGCAAAAAAAAATTCATTTTAGAGACACTCCTTAATTAAAGATTAAAACGGACAAGGACGTGAGAAAGATGGCTTGCGATCGGTCATACCTCGTTCGCTTTCGCTTCAATCTTTTCCAACGTGAGCGGCGTTTGATCTGTATCGCCGTCCTCGTCCGGTGGAGGACTGTCTAATTGTTGCTGCGATATCGTGCTGGTTGTCATGCTCGTGACACCTTTTACAGTCACGTTATAATTCGGATGTTTCATCGCCAATGCTTCGACACGCATCCATGCTTCATCCCTGTCTTTCATCAGCTTCCTTTCTCTCTGACGATCCTACGAATATTTTTTAAAATATTATTCCCTCATTCTTGTTCTATTTAATAAGGCTTCACGTACCTGATAATACTGTTGAGTACACTCGTCAAATACTTTTTGATTCATCTCCATGAAAAGCTTCAGCGCGTTGTAAATCAAACCGTGAATAGTTTTGTTCCAATGATTTCGTGAATTTCTGTAGAACGCTGGGTACATGATTGGTAGTATGATTGAATAGTTATCCGATATAAGAGACATTATGTATTCGTTGTTCCAGTAATAAAGAGCTCTTTCAGCCACCTGGAAAAGAATATAATAATATAATTAAAAAATCTTAAATTTATAAAACTACTGTCAATAAAAAAGAAAGGTATTAACGGTACCTGAAAGTGTGGAGATGATACACATTTAGCTAATTGTCTAAACAATGGGTCCATGACCTTCTGAAATTCGGCAGGTTCGATCACATCCAGAATCTCCTCGAGCTCGTTTAGAAACATTACTTCCTTAGGGGAATGTGTTTTGGGCCAGAATTTCAGCAGACTTCTAATAACTGGCTCGGTCAACGATGGATCCTTCTCCAGAAATTGAACCACACAATACGCCAATTGAGGGTGGTACACAGAAAGCGATTTGACTTTGTGCAAAGGTAAAAGCACCTTCAAAAGAAATATTTTGTGCTCCTCTTTCAGTGGCAAGGCAAATCCATTGATTATACTGAAAGAATAAAAAAAATGAATATACATATCCCTCACTCTAACCAACCTTTACACTTTACAATGATTAATTCGAAATTACCTTCCCAAAATCTCTAAAAGTTCAGCGATACCATTATGGTGTTCTGTCTCGTATATAAATCGATAGAAAACATTGTTAATCTGCTTCCTAATATACGCTCTCAGTCCCAAAAACTTCCCATAGATCCTATGAAGCGTAGTCTTCAAGAAATCCCTCTCCCTTGGATCCTCCGAGTCGAACAGCTCCAAAAGTTGTAGCACAAACTTCTGGTCTATGTAACGTCTCGCTATGGACGGTTGGAAATCTTGAGATTCGAGCAATCGTAAAAAGAACTCGTAGACAAGCTGCAAATGAGGCCAGGCTGCTTCCAACGTTGGCTCATCCTCTTCCGGGTCGAATTCCGCTCCATTTGGATTCGACGATGGTGGAAGAGTGCGAAACAAATTCACTGCAAACTGGAGAAGTTCAACTTAAGAGAATTCCAAAGGAAATTAATGTTGTCGTTTCATGGCTGAAAAGGTTAAATTTCGAATCGGAGGGAAATGTCACGTGACAAGGGTGGTATACCTGTCGTGACCCGCAACCCCTCGTCCGTGAAACGTGCCATCGCTCTAACGGACCCCTACCGGCAACGCGTTAAACGGCTGCTCACTCACCATGTTCACCGCTTCAGGGTATATCGCATCCGTGATCACGTTCTTGTTCTTGGTGACGTACTCGACCATCTCGGTGAGGGCGGCACGCTTCACCTCCTTCCATTTCAAGTCCGACAGGGGGTCGGACTCGAAGTCGAACAGCACGCAACATTGTCGTAACTTCTGGATGAACAGTTCCTCTCTCTCGTTTCCTTGTTGCGTTTCTAGGGAGGAAAAAATCAAATATTCGATACATTTGTACAAAGAGAAATAATATTGAAACCTATGACCTGAATAAACCACGTTTCAGATTACTGATACTTTGTGAACTCACATGGGACTCTGTGTTTACCCTCGTTAGAAACACACACATGCGCACACTATACGCACATACACACGCATGCATGCCATACAGATTGTTCCATGGAGTCTGTCCTTTGATTATCCCCCTCTTTCGTACTT
>NW_017100254.1:397350-398151 GCF_001263275.1 Habropoda laboriosa
ACGCATGCACACGTCTCAAACTGTCCATGGACTCTCCCTCGGACACTTTATCCCGCTATCCTTGTTTTGCCTCATGCTCTTTCATAACTTTCTCTCAGATTCTTGCATAGATTTCCGTTCTTTCGCTCCAGGACTCCCACCTTCTTTTCTTCCTTTCTTTCGTTCGTACATTTTCTGCCTGATCCTCTTAAACGCTCTCATGAACTCTTTCTCTATATCCTTCGATATTTTTCTGGAACTTTTCAACTATTCTGTGCGCCAGTATCTCCTCAACTTTTTCATACATTCTCTTTATCATTAACTATTTTCCCCCTCTTCGATTCTTTCATAGATTCTTTCCATCTCCCTTGAACTCTTCCACGGACCCTCTCTCTCTCTCTCTCTCTCTCTCTCTCTCTCTCTCTCTCTCTCTCTCATGCATCTCACCTCATTCCGTAACCTGTCTCTCTCACACTCCCTTCCGTATCCTTCTCTAAACACTCGCTCATATAATACATTTGACAATTTCTTCTACGCCAATCGAGGCAAGAAGCGAACTTCGAAGGTTTCCATTACCGATTGACAGGGGTCGTAACGGTTGATAGTGCGAAGTGAAGTTGGTCGGGTAAGGTTTATTTGATTCTCTCGACAACACAGTGGCCAGGGCGAGCCCCTGATGGAAGCTCGGGCTTTTCGGTAGCCCACCGGTCGAAAAAGGGATATATCCATCGACGTGAACCATTTTATTGTCCAAATAGTCTATACGTTCTCAATACAATCACCGGAACTGGTCTCTCTTTTTTCTCTGACCAGGCGTATCAG
>NW_017100254.1:398170-401269 GCF_001263275.1 Habropoda laboriosa
CCTTGTTCACATAACAATCTGTTGCTTCGACGTAACTGGCCGTTCTTTCGGACGAAAACCAGGCATGTCCCGATTTCGTACGACGTCCCGATAATCCCTGTACGTATCGTCGCCGAACCGACCGGTCTTATGCGGATATTGTCGAGAAACGGGAGAAATGAGAATTCGAATGGAGAAAATGCCGCCGATATCGAGGGCCGTTTGAACGGGGAAAGACTGTTTACGTTAGAAAAGTGGGAATCGCGAGTGACGGGTGCGCGCATGCGTGAACCACCGCGCCTCGCAATCGATACGTTCTGACGTAGCTGCTTTCGCAATCCTCTGCGACCGGGATTAAAAAGCAAAAGTAACTAATTAATTCGTTTTTTTTCGAATAACAGACACAGTTTCAGTTTCAAAATAAACACAATAATAAAGTTTGATTTTTTATAGGGGTTAATTGGTGTGGTTGTATATGGGGGTATTTGACATTGTAGCTTATTAAAAATTGCAACAGGGTTGTTGAATATTATTGATGTTTAATTCCAGAAATGCAATTTAACTTGATCTGTATAGAATATTAATTGTCAAGGTGATATTAATGGTTCTTTGTATCCATATAGATTAGTCAAAATATGTTAATCGAACGAAAATTTTTACAAATTTCCGATCGACATATCGATCTCTTAAGTGCTGCCCTCTGTTGGCCATTTCCCCACAGATTCGTGTTCTCTGGATAAGGTTTTCCCGGTTCAATCGATAACAATCAATGTGTATTACCCTTCACTTTTTTAGCTCTCACTTATTTTGGTTGTTTATTTTTGTTCGTGATTAAACTTCACTTTCGTTCACGTTCTTTATTGAATACTTTTCTCACACGTTGCAAAATTTTTTGTAGAAAAATAAATGACCATTTGATTTACACATAAACAATAAAATTTGAATAAAAATCACCAACAAGTCAGAAATATGGTTCAATTGCATATTTTAGTTGACACGTACTTATAGATCATAATCGGTTCATGAAGTTTTTAAATCCTCTTAACGCTTAAACCTCAGCGGGTGAATTCTACGCGCCGTGAAATTTTAATTGAAATGACAACATTAATCCCCTATGCCAATCCTTACTAAATGCTTTTTTTTTTTTTTTTTTTAATAAAAATCCTTCATCGAATAATATTTTGTTTCATCTAATAAAGAATTTGGAACACTTCCAAATATCGGGAGTGTCGAACGATTTCGCAACACGGAAAATCATTGAAACATCAAAGTGCGCTGCAACCTAGCTTACATAAAGCAGCGATAGGGAACTATACTCGGTTATACCCTCGCTGCATTCATTAAGTGTATTGCGGTTTATTCTTGGCGAGGATAATAATGACAACGTTTATTACTCCTACTTTGGCGAACTGTTATACTAATCAATCATTATGTGGCAATCATTGCCGAAGAAAGCGGAGTAGTTTACTCTGTAGACCACTGGAATCAATAATAGGTCTTGATGAATTTATCACAGAGAGAAACTTCCAGGGAAATTGTCCCGTCATAAATCAGACCAAAAATGAACTTTTACGACGGATCAAAGTCGTTCCAAAGACTAAGCGCATAATAAAATTTACAAAAAGGAAAAGGGGAAAAAGCCATTTTTTTTTTTTTTTACTTTTTTCCTTAATACTTCTAATATTGTTAACTACAAACAGTGCATTATATTTTTATTCTAACGAAATATTCACTTATAATAATATAAGTGAATATAGTAGCATTACAACTACATTCATTAAACTGAGGGCACAGTGTAGTAGGTTATACCGGCATAATATTGACTACTGCGTATCTCTTTAATTAATTGTAACTGAGAAGTTTTTATTGAATTCATGCAACAAAATTTATTTCGGCGACTTACCGGATAAGGGCGCCAACTTTTGGAGTTCGCGATTTTTCGATATGTTAAATCTTGAACTACTTTGCCGTTTGTCCTTCTTAATCACAGGACCGCCAGGCTGATATTTAATCTTGTTAATCAACGTTGGTGGCGGTGGTGCACTGGTTGCCGGTGGTCCTCCTGCTACCTTATTAGCCTAAGCAATAAGAGAAATAATTCTGTAACAACAAGTGCCTAAAGGTAAAGAATTTGTTAATGAGAACTTGTTAAAACTGGTAGGGTGCAATGTAAAACTCCTGATGCAATACGTGCATAAAAACTGCATATGTGAAGCGACAAATGATTAGGTAATTGAATGTTTAGAGTGGGAATTTTCTGTTAAATGTGCACTTGCTCTAATTATACTTCAACAATGGAACAACTTTAAATGAATATTAGTATCCAAACAGAGTATTGTCTATTCGAATATTCTTTATAATGTTCATGAAGGAATACTGTCCACTTTGGAAATATTTTGCATGACATGAAGAAATCACTAACCAGAAAGCTTCTGATTTACATATTTAGATTCCATTAACTTCATTATAGAATTCAGAAACAATAAACAAAACTTGTCTTGTAAAAGCAATGTGTATGTCAATCTATGTGTAATCCTCATTACATTCAACACAATTGTTCCAACGTTGCATTAATGCCTGGCTTCCTCGAAAGAAGTTTTGTGGTTGATCTTGAAACCATTTATGCACTATTGCTGTCTTGACTCTCTTCGTCTGAGCTGATGTCCATTTAGAGTATCCTCTAGTGGCCAAAAAAGATGACAGTTACTTGCAGATGAGATTGGACAATTATATAGTACATAGTAACACTCTTATTAATGTTTTGGGACTACTAAATGAAAAAATTGATAAAAATGCAAGAATGACTTCAACACCAATCACAAAACTTCTTCTTGAGGAACCTAGCTTGACGGTGTAGTCCTTGAGGAAGTGTAATCCCATGACAATTAGGCATAAGCGATTCCCTCTTGGCTGTGTAAGATGAATTTTGACTTTTCTTACTTCTACATTGTTAATTCTTAATACATTACATTCAATCTTTATTCTACTAAATATTTTTGTGATTGATTGAATATTCTTGGAAATACATGCAAATATATTTTACGGTCACTACTTCACTCTTTACCATCACAAAGGTTACAAAAAAAAATTGTTAAAAGGAATTAAAGATGCACTAAAATA
>NW_017100254.1:401310-412019 GCF_001263275.1 Habropoda laboriosa
TACAAATATATAACAATATATATATATGTACATACACGCAATTTATGTGCTTTAGATAATAAAGAATTATGCAATTCTGTTCCAAGTACAATATCTTCCAATTACCTTTAAGTTGTTAATCACAACACAAATTACAATTTATCACAATGTAATTTGATAAAATTATACAGAATGCCTAGGTCAATTTTATAAATTCAACGTGAAATAAATGTCTGTGGTTTCATATACGAACGATCGCTAATCAATCGCTAGCAAATTTTTTGCATTATCAACGATCGATAATCGAATTGATACAGTGCAACGCGCTATAATCTTTTAAGCAATGCATTATGCAATATTCATACGAACATTTGATCTTAATAAATAAATACTACGCTGCTTTGTTAGTTTATTATTGAACATGTGAGCTCATCCGCCTGACATTAACTCTACATTTTATAAACATAAACATCCTCTGTTTAGTACTATAAAAACTAATTATGCAATTCTTTTAACAAAGTAAAAAATTGTTAAATGAAAAACAGTATGATTTCGTGTGGAAGGTTTGTAAAAGAAT
Source organism: Habropoda laboriosa (assembly GCF_001263275.1). Taxonomy (NCBI): domain Eukaryota; kingdom Metazoa; phylum Arthropoda; class Insecta; order Hymenoptera; family Apidae; genus Habropoda; species Habropoda laboriosa. The sequence continues at coordinate 401,867 of NW_017100254.1, forward strand.
TAATTAAATGTACAAAGCAACGGACAAGATGAAAATTATGTAAATGTAATTATATAAAAATCGTAGGCAGGATTAATTTGTCATACAACGATTAACACATTAATCTTAACGATCAATTAACATTTTTAGTACATATATAATTCCATCCTTGGAATCCGTTGCATTCGTATCGTAAGCGATCGCTCACCGCATGGATTATAACGTTACTTATGTTCAGGAAGCGTGTTATAAAATAAAAATGTAAGATTGTGATTCTCATTAACATCCTGAATTCTTTCCACAAGGAAGAAAATATGAAACGCTCACGTGCTACTAAAGGACAAGAGGCAAAGGTTGAAAAATAGTTACTTTGTAACGTAAATCTCGTTTACATCCTTTTCTATTTATCAACTAAGTCTACGCTTAAGCGCCACCTGTGCCAGCCAACATTTTTTCAAAGCGAACTTTAAAACCGTTTCATAAGCGTATTCACGGAATCCAACCTTCAACCATAGAACAAATCTAAAGAAATTACATCCCAGAGAAACGTGTGCATCAATTTATAATCGTGTATGAAACTCTAGGAAGAAAAACATTTCAGGTGGCACACGGTGTCGAAGATGGACACCGGATCGCTTTCCTGCGATAAATGATTAAACCAAGTCCCACCAACGACACGACACCACTGTTCGATTACTGTAAATAATCGAATTTGTAACGCACATAAAGATAAAAAGGGAAAGTCCATGATACGAGTAATCGAGGATGACAGGAGTCGATTCGAATCGAGCCTGAGTCACACGTCAATCGTAAGGAGGAACATAGAAGGACGATATAACCTCACCTCGTCACTGGTCTCGCCGTCCTTGCCGTTCTTTCCCTTGTCCTTGCTGATCTTCGTCGCATCCTGGAACAAAACGATTAAATTGCACTGTTTGTACACCGTTTATACAATGCCACGACAGCACGCGATTTACGTATCGAGACGCGGCCCGCTCGACGGAACTCGCACTTGCGATGTCACACGGAAACGACGGGAATTAGTTGAAGTACCATTGTCAGGTCGTTCAGACGGGGAAATGTGTCAGCGAAACGGATATCAAGAAACGCTACACCCTTCGGTGTCTCGGCTACCGGGGTTGTTTCCCCGAACTCTCTTTACTCTCCCTTCTTCCCTTTCTCTCCTATCTCTGTCATCGTCACCATCTATCTCTCTCTTTCTAACAGACTCATATACAGACGCACATACACACACTCCCGCTCTCTTTCTTTCTCTGGAGCGCGTGCGTGCCCGCGATCTCTCCTCCTCGTCACAAGGAACACTGTTTTCACGTACGCGAGCGTACCGATCGCATAAGGAGAGACGTACGAGCGGACAGGCGCGACAGGCGATATGATGAACGCACCTTTTCTTTTTTCGACTGTCTACTGGACATATTATCGGTCGAGGGTCAGGGATATACGCGTGATTGAGTTGAATAAGGACTAGTACACTTCAAAAACGCGTAGTAACGCATCGATCAGCGGCAACCGAGCCGACACGGGGCACTCATTCGCGGCGGCCATTGGCTATGCTTAGCCATTGAACTTTCGACCGGCGATTCGCGCCACTCACTAAGAACGTCGAGTTTCGACTTTTCCCTAGCCTTGAAAAGCTTCTTTCTGTACGCCCCTTTTATTTCTCAATTCAAATTTTCCCAATTGTTCTATTTTCACGTATAATGCTGCGTGCAAATGATATATTTTACGAGCACTATGCGGTTATGTTACAACATCTAAGAATCTGCGGTGCATCTATGCTATGTTTTATGATAACACAGGTTATAGTATCATTAATATGTTTGCAGTACTCAGTTGAACAAATCGCTATTAGGAATCGTAGTTTGATGGTTTATATGTTAAAAAAATGATAAATTGTAATTGTTAATAATATGAATAAAGTAAATTTTATTTAAATTCACTTACCTGGTTAAATGTAAAATTGTTAATAAAAGTATTAAATCAGGTAATTAATTGTACTGTTTTAAATACATTCAAAGGATATGCTTGAAGTTAGCGCTAATATTTATAATCATTAAAGGCATGCAGCATTTCGAAATTTCCTTATAGGTAATTTTTAATAAAGAAAGAAATCCCTATGTATTATGTAACATATTGTCTTAAAATTGAAAAATTTCATTGACGTAATTAAGTGCTATATTTTTAATGAAGTTTATATAGTAATTTATTTAGGTAAAAATAATTTTGTATAGTATCGATTAATTTTTTTATTCAAGCGCAATCATTTCATTGTACTTGTAATGTACTTCCTACACCAATATATAAAATAATAACATTTCTATTGTATTTTTAAATAAATTAAAAATTTGTATCTTAAGATCTTAGTAATTTAATGATACAAGGTTTGTTGCACTTCTTCGTCTAGGGACCCTAGATTAAAGAAGCAATTACACACGTGAATTATAATATTTTGATCAGTATGTTTTCCAGAAACTTAAGTAATGTTGGTTTTTGCTTGCAAATCTGCATTTAGCAGGTAAAAGTGTATATGAGACAAGTACATAAAAAGTGCAGAAAGATATAAATCAGTAATTTAATCTGATTTTATTCAAAATAGATTTTTTATACAAATCTGGTGTACAAATTACGTATAACCTAAAAATGACTGAAGATCAAAAAGAGATCATTGAAGAAAAAACGAAACCAATATTTCGTGATCTAACAGCCGATGATCCAGAACCCGAAGCGACAGAGATAGAAAGTCTCTGTGTGAATTGTGGCCGAAATGTATGTTATCGTGAGTTTACAATTTAAAAAACATGTACCTTCAATAATACCTAACCAATAAATTATTTTGTAAATACAGGGTGTTACTAGATTACTCTTGACAAAGATCCCATACTATAAAGATGTTGTGGTGATGTCCTTTGATTGTGAGCAATGTGGTTATCAGAACAATGAGATACAAAACAGTGGGAAAATTGCAGAAAAGGGAATTAGGATAACATTGCAAGTGAAATCATCCAAGGATCTGAACCGTCGAGCTGTTAAATCAGATTACACCAGTGTGAAAATCCCAGCCTTGGACTTTGAAATTCCTTCTAGATCACAAAAAGGAGAGATCACAACAGTTGAAGGAATTATACAAAGAGCCATCACTGGGTTGGAGCAAGATCAACCGGAAAGGAGAAAAAAGCATCCAAGTACTGCTGCCCAAATTGATCACTTTCTTGAGGAACTGCAAAAGCTCAAATCTATAGAAGAGCCCTTCGCTATGATATTTGAGGATATATCAGGAGAGTGTCATATAGAAAATCCAAATGCACCTTTGAAAGATGAAGGGTGCATTGTTGCTCAATTTAAGAGAACAATAGAACAAGATAGAACTTTAGGAATTTATTCTGAAAGTTCAGAAGACACTTTATTAAAACCTATAAAAGAAGGAGAATATACTTTGGAGCAAATTGAGGGTGAAGTTCTTTCATTTAGGACAAACTGTCCAGAATGCAATTGCCCCTGTGAAACTAACATGAAAATGACTAGTATCCTTTTCCTATATAATTAAAAATTACATATCTTCTTTAAATTATTTTATAATACTAAAATTCTCACAGCGATAAAATTATTTTTTCTTAATTCAATACATAGATATACCACACTTCAAAGAAGTGGTAATTATGGCAACAGTTTGCGAATCTTGTGGTCATAGAACGAACGAAGTTAAAAGCGGGGGTGGCATCGAGCCTACAGGGGTTAAAATTGAAGTAACGGTCGCGGGAAAAGACGACTTTAGCCGCGATTTATTAAAATCTGAAACTTGTCACATGCAAGTACCTGAATTGGAGCTGGAAATTGGCCCAGCTACTTTAGGTGGACGATTTACCACCGTAGAAGGCATTTTAATGGCAATTAAAGAACAATTATCATCATCAACTGCTTTTACTGGCGATAGTAGCGATCCTGAAACTGTACAAAAGATGGAAGATTTTATATCTCATTTAAGCGAAGTTTTAGAAGGGAGTCAAAAAGTTACTCTTGTACTAGACGATCCAGCGGGCAATAGTTACGTCCAGAGTCTTTCAGACGAAGGTTTAGATAGCGGGTTAAAGATCACCAAATACGAGAGAAGTTTTGATCAAAACGAGGAACTCGGATTGAACGATATGAAAGTCGAAGACTATTAATTATCCGTCGCAAAGATTTACGAAATAAGTCAGTGTCGACAATGTCAATACAATGTACCATATGTGAGCGTGAAATGGAAATGTATTATAAATGTACACTACACTGTGTAAATATATGTTTTGCAATTTTATTGCAAAATTTTTTAACGAGACACAAATTTCTATTGTTCTTCCATACGTTTAATAAATAGATATAAACTTAAACGACCGGTATGGCGTCGAGTTTCTTTAATTTGGGAAGTCTTCTGAGTGCCTGACTACGCCATGCGTCCACGTCCATGTTTTCACAAATCGGGTTATTTGTGAACAATAAATCCTCGAGATTTGGTATTTCTTGCAAACGATTAAATTCAGCCCAATCTTTAACCAAATTATTCGACATATACAAAACTTTGAGCGCTTTTAAAACGTTAACACCCTTAATTTTTTCAATCTGGTTATAGGATATCCATAATTCCTCTAAATGCTCCCCCACTGCTTCTAATCCAGAAAATGTTTTGATGTAATTGCGACCCAAAGACAGAATTCTTAAATTTTTTAAGGAATTGATACCACTGATCTTTTCTATCATATTCGTTGACAGGGATAATTTTCTAGAAAATTCAGTAAATTGTTTCTTTTAACACTATTGTTTAAAAAATTAATAGGTAAAAAATATAACTAACTCTACATTGGTAAGCGCTGCCAAATTATTATCCATTTTCTCGATAGGAGGCCACTGAAAAGACAAAACGATTTCTTTTTCCTGACTAGCGCTTAAACCTGTTTTTTCCTCCCATCGTTGAATCGCTTCTTTACAGGACATTGCCTTTGCCTATGTCATATATACATTATATATTTTAAAAAAATGAGAACTATCGCGTCGTTAAAAAATGCATACCATAATTGATAATCTCAATCTTCTGAGATTTAGAACCTTTATTAAATAAAGAAGATTTCTAAAGTTGTTCAGAGTATAAACAATGTACAATCGCAATTACTTTCGGTAAACTTCAGTTGTACAAAAATAGAAATTAATTTTTTCAAAAGAAATTGTAGGTTTATAAAGATTGACAGATATTAATTTGTCGGTCGAATTATAAATAATGTCGTTGAACGATGAATTATAACGAAAAATTTGACATAGATAAACCATTGTGGGATCAGTCTACTTATATAGGCAGAGTCAAACATTACTTTTTCATTAGCGAATTTAACACAGTCGTGAGTGAAAAAAAATTGTGGGAGGCTAAAAAATTTTGTGACGATTACAAGTAGGTCAATTCTAGTTGTTCAATGACTTAAAAATCTTAAGCGAGTGGAACATTTTTCTCAGAATGGGCAAAATACCTCCAGGAACGGACATGTCCGACATTATTCGAGCGAAACAACTTAGAGACAGTGCATTTCATCTAGAAACCGGCGAATTATTGCCTATGCTTGGTAGATTATCTTATCAGCTACCTGTATCGGTTATACTCACAACAGCAATGCTAACATTTCAAAAGTGCATTTCCAAAATGCTTTAATCATGACAAAACAAAATATTTTTTAAGAGAAATTTAGTAAATTCCTCCAATAATTATTACATCTATTTATTAGAAGCACCGCTGTCATGGTAGCATCCCAAATGATAAATCATATGCATAATGCCATTATAAATTACACGTACAGAATTCCAAGGGTTAGCGATGATAAAAATCAAATGAGAAATGCTTTTCTATGCGCAGTATTGGCTAGTACTATAATGACCGTAACTTGCAAAAAATTGTTGTATCAAAGGACACACTCTTATTCGGTTAGTTTCCGAGTTCTTCTTTACCGTATATTATGCATTCTGTTATAATTCTTTTGATACTTCCTTACCTTCAGAGATGCGTACCATTTTGCGGAGTGGCTATTGGTCACGTGGTAAATTTGCCAATTGTACGTTACAAAGATATCGCACTAGGTATGCCATTGTTCCTTAAAGATGAAAAGACACCTCTTATGAAATCGAAAGTGGCGGCTTTGAAAGGCACTACTGAATGTATTATCTCAAGAATACTTATGTCTCTACCATGTCTACTATTGGTCCCGGTCCTAACGCAAAAAATTATGACACCCTGTTTCTCTCAACGTCAACCATGGCTTTTGGCTTTCATTGAAACAAGCTTATGCGCTTTCTTGTAACTTTAAACCTTTGCTTTTGGTATTCTTACATTTAAAGAATTCTTTACTCAATGTGATTTATTTTTATAGCTGTGCTTACGCAGTTCCATTCATCATGGCGATTTTTCCCGAACGAAAGTAAGCAATTCTAGCATTTGTCTTCTCGTTAAAAAATATATCGAATAAGGTGTTTTAATTGCACAGTTCTATGAGTCCGACATTGTTGAAGCTGTACCCGGGCGAGTATGACAATTTTAAGGAACTTGTGAAAAAAGATGTAGATAAAGTGTATTATAATAAAGGATTGTAGTATACTTTTTTTTTAACGAATAAAGTGTAATACTGATGGTGAGAAAATAGATGTATTTAAGTAAAAAATTTCTATCCTTAGGTGATATAAATACAGCTAATGAACAATATCTACATTCTTTTTCTTTTTCTTCATTTTTATAGGCATAGGTCCTGGCATTTTGAATACTGTGCTGTAAAAACATGACAAACATAAATTCAGTTTAAATAATAAATAATTATGATAAATTGAAACATTGTTAAAGTACTTACTGACAGGTTGTGCATATTGGACTGAATTTACAAAATACTACAAAAGATTTGTTGCTCATTATTTTATATACACTTACATGATGATACACTAAAATAAATGTATTTTTCTTACTTGATAAACATATGGAGCATACATAGCCAATGTCAATTAATTCTTGATGGCAGAAGCATGCTGCACGGTAATCTACTTTCACAGGTGGTGGAAGTACCAATTTTGACCTAATATTTGGATCTGGTAAAAATATCCACTAAACAGAAAACAATATGTATTCATGAATAAAATGAAATATGTATGGAAAAAAGTAATTCTATTTTCTTTTTATACCAATAAATATTGTAATAATCCACTTAATTGGGGAACTTTTAAATAATTTCCACCAGATATATCACAGCCCTGTTGAAGTAAAGTCAATTCCTGATCTAAACTGCACACATCTAATATTACTCCCTGTATGTTTAAAAAAGAGTAAACCATCAATCTAAAATTCAAATTTTCAGGGATATAAATATTAAATTATAAAAAAAATATGACAAACCATTTTTTGAGCAGTGAAAAATATGTTCATATAATTCATGTATTGTGTAGCTGAATCATTGCTGGCAGTGATTACAAGAATCCTTGGATGTAATTTTTCACCAGCAATTTTGTCCCTCTCTAATCTTGCAATATAGCACAATGCCATGGTTAATGCTCCAGATATTAAACTTTCTCCATTCAATGGTTTACCCATCGAAATTTCATGGACAACTTGTTGCAATTGTTGTCTGACAGTACGTTCAACCATAGTAAATTTTTCATACTGCCCATCAATTTGTCTAATCTCCAATGATTTCTCAAAAGGATATAAGAATTTTGCTCCATGACTGTGACATGCTATCATAGCAAGTTGATTGTTAGAGGATTGCATTAAATGTGCATTGGCAAAAACGATAGTTGAATCGAGACATTGTGTCAGTAGCCTTGTTTCTTGCTTTATAATTCTTTGCACGGGATTTACGTCTAGTATGATTATTAATAAGCTCGTTTCGATTTCTGAAATAAACGAGATAATTCAATTTATGTCATAGCAACTTCATAAAATATTTTACGATTTGAATAAAATAATCTAGATAAAAAAAGCAAACTTAGTGATTTTCTATAGGTTAGATAACCTCTGCGTACCGTTTGACATTTTGAATTTACGTATATCAATTCAGCTATTTCATATAATTACTCAACTTTGTGACAACATTTTTTAACAACTTTTAATTTTTTTTTTACAATTTTCATTTAACGTTTTAAAGAAAAACCACATAACCCTCGTTACACGTCCTATCAGGTTCCTAAGAACCGAGCTACTGACAATTATAACAAACACAACATTCATAAAAAGTTTAGTTTTTTAGAGATATTATAAAAAAAACTAATAAAGAATTCGGTTCTAAATAAATTTATTTATATTTACATTTAACAATAACTACAAAATTCAGTTAACAAAAACATATATGAATAATATAGTAATAGTTTCACAAATGTAATAGAACATAGAAAAATATTGTAACAATGCATGTTACGACAAATGACACTTCTTTTCTGACACAAAACAATCATAACAATGGGACAATGCAAAAAATATGATTAACGACTCTTTCAAACGTTCCCGCGTCATAATTCACAACCGATTGTACACGTGCGCAAATTATCCACCCCAGACCGCGCATGATTGCATACGTCTTGCGGCACGTTAGTAGACGATTGGAGGGAGCGAAACAGAACAAGTGTGAAATATAATCGAGGTCATCGGGGTGTCTTTGAAAGGTTATCGAACGTTGTCTCCTTCAATTTGAAATTGGTCTCATTCGTGCTCTGAAATTCGTTACGAACATGTTGCCACGATTCCTCAAGCCTACGTTGACCGTCGCTCAACAAGGAGCGAAACGGTTATCTACCAGTACTAGGGTAAGCTTTTTCAAGAAAAATTTCAACCTTAACCAAATACCATTTTTGCCAACTGATTTGCTACTACATCCTGTCTCTAATCTTCCTCTGATGTCTCTTAAAATTTGAAATAATTGAGGCTAGTCGATCATACACAGGTATTAATGGTACTACACATCACAATATAGATAACAAGTATAGTTATGCAACCGCGAATATCTTTCGAAATGTTACCGATCATAATGTAATATAACATTATTCGACTCTCATGCATGGAATTATCTAGAGAGTAAACTACCATAAAGTAATTTTACATTGAGATATACACTCTATAGATAGCTTTAGTTTCTGGTCCTTGTTACAGTGCAATGCCAAGGTCGCAGTCATGGGTGCCAGTGGTGGAATCGGTCAGCCGCTATCGCTGCTCCTGAAGCAGTCACCTCTTGTAACCGAATTATCATTGTACGATATCGTGAATACGCCAGGTGTCGCTGCTGATCTGTCGCACATGGACACGGCGGCAAAAGTGAAAGGTTTTACCGGTCCGGATCAGTTGAGGGATTCTGTCAAGGGAGCACAGGTGTGTATTTTAATATATGTTTCAATGAAATAAAATAAAATACAGAATAAAATTGCGAAATTTTATTCACTAAACACGAACGCGTCGATAGTGAGAGACCTTGTGCAGGCTGTGGCAGAAATGTCTCCTAAAGCTCTCATCGCTATTATATCAAATCCAGTTAACAGTACAGTGCCTATTGCTAGTGAAGTTTTGCAGAAAGCTGGTGTATATGATCCCAAGAGACTGTTTGGTGTAACCACTTTGGATATTGTCAGATCTAACGCATTCATCGCCGAAGCTAAAGTAAACACCAAATATATAAATTAATTATACATAACATTTAAAATAAATATATGTATAATATCAATTTTGTTCCAGGGTCTTGACCCACAGAAAACATCAGTCCCAGTCGTTGGAGGACACAGTGGTATCACTATTATCCCATTAATTTCTCAATGCAAACCCTCAGTATCCTTCCCAGATGATCAATTGAAGGCTCTCACTGGAAGAATCCAGGAAGCTGGTACAGAGGTTGTTAAAGCTAAGGCTGGTACAGGATCTGCCACACTTTCTATGGCATATGCTGGTGCTCGATTTGGTATATCCTTGATCAGAGCATTGAATGGAGAACAGGGTATTGTAGAGTGCTCCTATGTGAAATCAGATGTTACCGAGGCTAAATACTTCTCTACGCCAATTCTCTTGGGTGTAAGTATAATTACCAATAGCTTCCTTAAGCATTTAACTATGGATTATTGTATTTTTATATTTGAAATTTTAGAAATCAGGAGTTGAAAAGAATCTTGGCCTTGGTAAACT
>NW_017100254.1:412295-422930 GCF_001263275.1 Habropoda laboriosa
AAAAAAAAAAAAAGGAAGGTGGATCCTTCATATATCGGTAGAGTAACGTCATAGATATGTAAATTCATTTACCACTAACGCAATAGAGTAACAAGAAGTACAGGAACGTATAAGATGAAGCAGAGTTTGCTACTTCAATAATAATACTCGTAGGCCTCGTTTTAAAAGAAGTCGAACTTCGAAGCGCGAATACTGTTCTTGCTAATTTGGCAATAAACGCTCTTTGAACAAAAAATGACCAATTATTTTTATTTTCCCTTTCATTTTACATAACCATAGTAATTTCATGAAGTACAATATTCCAAAAATTTTCTAGAATATTACAGACGACATATAGGATAGACCAATCATCTCATGGGACTTTTTGTCACATGATCTGAAATACCGACGTCGTCCAAAACCACTGGTTTTGAAGTGTATTCTACTCTTAAGAATGGTCACTTTAAGAACTGCATAGTGTGAGTAAGAACTGCAATGTAGATTACATGTGTACATTGTTACTGTGTTGTCAATTCAACCATGCATCCCGAAACACAAATATGTGTGACAAAATCCATTCTAATTCATCCTAAAATTCGAAATTTTTTCTCCTTCGTATAAACGTAATTGTTTATTAGCCTCTTAATTGTGTAAGACGGGTTAACTCGTCATTGGTTAGCCAATACTTAGAATACAATAATTTATTTATTGATGGATTATTCATTTTTAATGTTACTGTTATGTCTGTATTGAACGTAAAATACATCATATTTACATTGCAAGAACGAAAAGAAAGTAATTGGTTATAATTCTTACTCATTTTTAATTATAAACTAGAGAGATTCAATTTCTATTTCAAAGGGGAACACAGTAAAGAGGTTAGTAGATGATTCATTAGATGCGCGTGTTCTACTACTGTCAAAACATCGTGAACAGTTCTATCCAAGCAGTCCAATATATGTATGTATCTTTATATGAAAATTTAATAAAAGAGGATTTTTTACATCTGTCGATTTTATCATCTTTGATGGTTGGATTGTATGTAATTTCTAAATTCACCGCTTTATATCCTAGAGGGCATAACAAAAACTCTGATCTTTTACACGATCGGTATTTCAGAATGTTGGACACAAAAATACATCAGGTGCAAAGTCTATTCTGTACCTCATTTGTGGTTCTAGGACGCCGGGGTCGTGTGACAAAACAATATATTGGATGAGTGGTCTATTCTATATCTCGTCTGTGGTATTATATCCTCTAATTAGAATCAAAATAAACAATTATTCCAACCAATGACCATTTAAGTATAATGTTATCAGTGTATCAAACAAGTACAACGGTATTATATTCGAAATACGTAATTCTCGTGATGCAAGTTAATATATTTCATTTAAAAATTAATATAGTCTGATATAATCATCAGACCATCCAGTAAGCTGTCCAAGAGGAAATCAGAACGATAAAACGTAAGGGTTACAAACGATCTCGTCGAAAACAACCTCTATCTCAATCTCGAGAAAATTGACTGCAAAACTCTGACCTTTCTCACAGTTTGGATACGAAAGACACTCCGCTAAAAAAGAAATCAAAATCCAGTGAGAGACTTTTGCATCAGAGATATCCGGAATCTGTTTTTTTTCGAATCATAAGTACCAGATTTATCATGACTAATTGAGCCGAGAAATCGTGGCCAGACTTCATCGAAGAAAATTGGACCTGAATGAATCGGACAAAAATAAAGAAGGAGATAAAGGAGTACCAGAAAAGGAACCGGAATGGGTTGAAGCAGAGGAGGGGGGATACCCGAACGCATTTGAAAATGATTTTCGGAACATGCCTGTTGAGGGTAGCCATGGGGGTTTTAGTGGGTAAGAATCTCACACTACCCCTCCAGAAGAGGCGGGTGTCTATGCAAGATTTCCCCCACGTAAAAAAAAAAAAAAGGATTGAAGTAAAAGTAGGATCTCTGTTCGTGAATGACGAGATAAAATTAGACATGAATGGCCGTCAGTCTTTGCAAGAAGGAAAATCTTTTTCAAAAAATAGACTTGCTCTGACGTCTCTAATAATGGCATACGTTCTTCGAAAACATCGTACGATTTTCCTTGCAGATACGTTTTAGAACCAGCTCAATTTGCCAATTTTAAGACAAAATTGGAGAAACAAATTTCTGATCTTCCATCGATTTCTCGACAAATTTCAATCAGCTATTTCTTCCTGCTAATTTACCAGTCGACTTGAAGAAAAAGGACGAGAAATGGAATGAACAAGAACAGGAAACCAAATTCGAGATAATCAACGAGAAAAATCCTGAAGATTTCAGCAGAAGTCCCAGCATGAGCAACTGGAGAGAATGCACTGCTAACTTAAATATGTATCGGAAACTTTTTGCAAAAGTACAAAAAATCTGACGAGACAAGATCGTTACACACGAGCTTCTTGTCATACAATACTCTTCCGTCGATCATTTCGGAGGAATATTCCAATGGATGTACCAATAAACAACCTTTCGAGGAGACTGAGAAAATCGATGATAAAGTTGATGATCGAAATAATTATAGAGAGATGAAGAGTAATGTTACGAGAATCGGGGCTCGTTTGACGATTCCTTGCAGTGGATGTCGAAGAGATGTCGATGTCGAACCACCTTGAAATTCAACAACGAAGAGGAAGCAGAAATGCAACGAGAACCTGCAGCTTCAGTAACTGTAGCTGATTTGCTACCAGTCGAAAAGAAAAACGTTCAGAATTGCTTCTATTCCAACTCGACGATCACAAAGATGCCTTCTTGAACTAGTGGCAGCACTAAATCACCAACGAATTCGATCTTGGATCTTCCCGTTGTGTCTGATTCTAGAGGCTACAGCAGATTTCTGCAAGAAGTAATTTATTTATCACTGGTAACATTGAATTGGAGATTTTCTTTTACTTTGGAAATGGTATAAATTTGTTTTTCATCAAAAGTTCGTGACTTTTTATAAATAAAAATGATACAAATATTTGTTGCTTGATTGACGTCGTAAGGAAGGAAATGATGTTGCATGAATTATTATTCACAGCTTGAAAGATGTGCTTCTGTACCAGTTTCCAGAGGGTTCAGAAATCTCCAAGAAAACGATCCTTTAAGAAGCTTGTTGCTAAGGTCGTTTTGTTTTACGTTTGGCTGATAAAGAAAATGGCGAGTATAGTTGGAAAGGTAAGCTTATGGTTGCCGGAGAGAACGATCTGCGGTTATTATCCAATTAACAACTGTATTTGAGTTATGAAGGTTTTAAACGAGCGGTTTCAACGTCCTCCTCAACGAGGCGGCAAATGGAGGAGCTCAAGCAGATGATTAACACATTTCTGGAGAAAGTCAATGAACTCACTCAGATGTTGTATTAATTATTTAATGCTTCACAAAAATTGACATACGAATGATGCAACGTGAAGGAGAAAAGTAATAATGAGAGAGTCTATGAAAGTAACGAACACGTTTCTACGCGAAATAGAAAAAAAGGTGCACGCATCGCGCCGGAAGTGTCGTAATCTCTCATTTGCAATTCTCCGCAAATCGCGACGGTTGCCGTTTGATAATCCACAGAAATCGTAACAAACGCTGTAAAGTAGAATTTGAAAAATTAAGACGCCGAGAGAGATAAAATTCTCTGTTAAAAAATCTCAGAGAAAAACTTGGAAAAAATCGTCAAATTCCACGATGTGTTCCTTAATTAAACATATTAATAATTACAAAAGAGAAAAGAACTGAAGAAATTGAATACATAAATCATTTTAAAATGAACTATTCTATATTATTCGGAATGACATGGTAAAATCGATACCAAGACTGGAAAACAGGAAAATTCCATAAAAGACACCACAATCACGTTCTCACGTGTTTCTATCGAGTAAAAAGAGGTGCACGCGTCGCGGCGGAAGTATCGTAATCTTTCATTAGCAATTCTCGAACGCTACTCGCCGGTCACGGAATTAATCTCCGTCTCATTAGTATTCTTTTTTCCTTTTTTTCTGTTTCTATCACAGGTGCTGTAAAGGCTGTATCAAACACTGGAGGATAGTCGATCCAAATTCCCGAAGAATACACCGCATCCACCACCCCGCAGTGCCATCGATCTTCATGTTCTCCACGCTGTGGAGGGGCATCCTCCACCACCACCTCCATTTCCATCGTTACAGTCGCCAGCGCAGCCGATTGTGCCGACCACTCCGAATAGCAGAAGCATCAGGATGCCCTCGAGAAAGTGCTCGACACCACTGCTTAATAGGCCGGCTATAACCGTCGAGGATTTGCTGAAGGTGCCCCTAAAATAAGCACTGCAAAACGTTAAGGTAAATCCGGAGTATTGTTCACGAGGATGGTCTCGTTAATTGGAGTATATGGAACGAGTGGCATAGAGGAGATACCTGGCCTCTGGAATATTAGGGTTTGATACAGTTGGTGGATAGAGAAATGATTCAGATGTTCATGAGAATTTTTGTTTCTTTCATTTCTTTAAAAAAAAATACACTAAAACACAATTTTTGTTTATGTAAAATTGAGAGATTTTAGTATTTTAACCCTTTCCTGACGGGATTGTTATTTTAAAGGATTTTTTATTTATCTATTGATCATCGAGTGGATACTAAATTGAGATCGATGTTTCTTTAAGTACTTAAGTGGGACATACGCGTCTCACTGATCATGAAAGGGTTAATGTCTATAGAATACGACAAGGGGATACTTAATGATTAAAATCTGAAGTTTTGTGCAGAAGGTTTTTTTTTAAGTGTGAGGACGGCGCGAAAGTGGCACGATTTTCAGTCTGGTTAATTGTTTCTCCTCAGCCTTCGTTGTCATTCAACCGGATACTTGCGGGTTATTTAAAAATCCAAGGTGATCGTCGCGTCTGGAAAATATCATCAGAGGCCTCTGAAAACCTTGCAGACCGTTTAACATTGGACTTTAAATAACAAATTTCTCAAAATAAAATTAATCTCTGGAACGTATAATAAAAAATATTGAAAAGAATAAATCAAACATTCTAGGAGAACAGGAGGAACACCATACCGGAGCCAAGAGGCCCCGCGGTCACCCTGGACATGCTCGCAGCGTGAAACTGAAGTCTGCCAGGCGCAGAACTAACACCTAAACGATCAAATCGCGCACTGCACCGAACCTTAGCCTCTCGCCGATTATAACGGGCGCAGAGAACTTGTTGATACGAATCCTGAAACAGGTGGATGCTCACAAACGCGTGTCCCGCCGTCTCTTGTCCTCGAGCACGTCGAATTTTCGCGAGAGATCAGCTGCAAAACGCGGACGATAGATAGGAGCTCGCAATCCGCGATTGTGTGAGTGTTTTGCAACGTGTACTGTTTTTAGTGGAATTCAGTTATCATGTTTGTAATTTATCGATCGATATACGGGCAACAGATTGAGTCACCAAGTACGAATGATACGATTTCAGAAATTCTTTTCTAAAGCGAACAAATATGACGAATATTTTCGACTGAATTATAGATTAACGTTTATAAATGTGATACTTGTATTTTATACTTGCGTTCACTCTGTAATAACAAGGATCATTTTTATACATGTTTATGTGTGAATTTATAGTCTGCGTTCATGACACTGGAATACAAAGAATATTTTAATTATTAACTATGTATCGATTAATGTACTTTGAAAATTTAACATGTAATGACAATAATAAAGAACCAATGAAATTAGTAGAGAGTTGTAATTACTTTATTTATAGCTTTCACGTGTGTGTGTGGTTTTACAGAAAAAGGTCGTATCCTGTGTAATCGCATTGATTGTAGTAGTAGTAAGTAATAGTAGTAGTAGTAGTAGAGTAGTAGTAATAGTACAGAGCGTGGGAACGCATTACGAATTCGAAAAAAGGGAAAAACAAATTTTTTTCTTTTTCTTTTTGTTGTGTCTCCTCCAAATGACGATAAATTTCGATATCCAGGTCTAATTATTCGCTCTCGTGAACTGGGTTAGCGACAAGATGGAATGATCTGAAGATAATTATAGAGAGAGAGAGAGAGAGAGAGAGAGAGGGAGAGAGAGAGGGAATACACAACTAATATTTATAATACAGAGATAAGAGCAAGTAATAATAATAATACATCTAGAAAGATGGAATAATAGATGTGTTTCTGTGTTTTTGTGTGGGTGTTATTTTTATTCTTTCATCTTTCTTCCTTTGTCCTTGATTTTCTTTTTTTCTTTTTTTATAAAAATCGACTAAGCACGCACAACGATACTGAGAATAAAGGATAAAAGCATGTCTCAATTGATACACCGATCACCTATATATCTTCCTTAATAAATCCTACGAGAAACCCAGATGGTGTCAATGTCTACCTACAATTGTTTTACTTTAGCCTGGAACACTCTACAAGTATTTTATTTTATTTTTTCTTGTCATTATGAGTCACACGCTACATCGTCGACGATAATAATAATGTTATCGCGTTGGGCTACTTCATCTTGTTTTTAATCCATCGTGTAAGCAAGTAATTGGATGAGGTATCTCACAGTTTATCGTCGTTTGGAATTCATTCTTTATATACGCCACATTCTTTGCCACTGACATTTTTTCTTTTTTTTTTTCTTTATTATACCCTAAATTTCTCTGTTCTTTTTCACCTCGTTTTTTTTCTTCCAAAAACTTGTTTCGCTCATACGCGCAGTATATTATACTCATATTACGTATTTACTATATGTATAATATATATGCAATTCTTATCCGATGATTTCACCTTTACTTTATTCTGTCACTTGTCATTCATTTTTCTTTTTCTCACAACTAACTTCACGGGTGTTCCACGCGAAGTTTACTTCAGTGTGTTGCATTTGTGTATGTGTGTCTGTGTGTGTGTTTACATATTTCATTCGACGATACGCTCTAAACTGTTCGCTTCTCTCCACATTATCGCTTGAACGATTCGCGTCGATTAAATTCTTTTTCTCTTTTCTCCATCTTGATACCCTAAATTTTACGATCTTAAGATTACAGTCGCAATATACTTACTTACGGGGTGCCGTTGATATTACTTTGAGTTATTCTTTGTAACGTTATTTTATAACATGATTATCGATTTGTATTTGTGTTATTAATACCTAAATACAAGGGGGAGGGCACGATGTACACCAAAAAACTTCTAGGCAGAACTCTCGAATTTTCGTTTCTTTTTTGCGCGTTCTCTTTGCTACTTTTTCATTCTTTCGAGCATATATACCTCGCTTTTTTGCTGCACGCTTTTTACACAGCACGGTGATCATCCTCGGTATCGTGATTGCAAGAGAAAACTGCGCCAAAATTCGGTTACGCTTATGTCTGTACATAGTGGCGGTCAGAAACTTATGAATATGAATTTTTGTTGTTTGTGTGAAACGGAAACATTGCACGTAGAGATACATTTATTATAATGCAGATAACATAAATTTTCGACCAACACTATTTACATACACGAATATACTGCTCTACATCGTATCGCTAACCTAACCTCAGGATTAAGAATGCGCGAACACAATAAAATTTCGCGTACAGTATCTAAAAGACGAACACAAATCTTCTCTAGCGTTTTTCTTTCTTTTTCTCATTGGAATGTTTCTCTTTTTGTTTCTTCGTAAGCGGAGATCGACGGAATGGTTCATCGATAAAAAGGTGAACGGACGCACACGGCTAATCATCAACTAATGATACACAAGTGGAATCGAGGACAGTGATAGCGAAAGTGAGCGCGGGTGAAGAAAGAGTCGGGATACAATCGTTTATTCTGTAATTCGTTATACCACAGCGATCGTTTATAGTTTACACATGGAGGCATATGAAAAAGTACAACCACAAATTACAGACTAGCTAGATAGCTACTTGATGATGGTTTTTTGCAAATTTTTTTTTTTATTCCTGTCTCTGAAACATGACCATGTTTTTTGTGTCTTCCTTTTCCATTTAAAAAAAGCTCATCTACCATGATTTTCTTTCATTTTTTTCCACGCTTCTATCCGTCGATATTCGATGCTCCTCTTGTCGCGGAAGAAGCGCGCAAGTGTAATTGTTTGAGTGTGAAAGAACATCTGTAAGAATAGGTATACACATCTTTTCTCACTCACGTTAAAAATTTTATTGTTTTCTTGTTGCAAAATTTAACGAAAAAATTTGTATACAGTAATATCTCTCACATTGTCGCTCTGGTAGGAACCGAAAGGCGTCAGTTTGGGTTAGGAGAGACACGGTTTTCGAGGGTCGCAGCCCGCTTTGTAGTTTGCCGAACGAAGACAAGGACAACGAATAAAGGATAAGGATGAAACGAAGTTCGAGGCAACCGAGCGATTTAAACACGAGTGTTTTTATTTTTAACTTTTTCTGTATGAAAAAGTTATTAACATATTGATGAGATTGTTCTGATTAAAATATGAGACCAAACACGATATAATTTGAACAACACTTACTTATTAATACTTATTGAGTAACTCATTGGATTTCATTATCGCTTTGAATAAATTATAAAAACAGATTGCTAAAAAAATACATAAAATATTTGTACACATTGTCCGTCGAATTTAAGCTGTGCCTTCACATTTTCCGTCGAATGCATAAGCTGTGCCTGGAAAATTTGAAGGCACGGCCCATGTGACAGCGACAATATGAAGGAAGAGACTAGGTTTCAGCGTCAATGTGAAGGGAGAAACTGGGCCGAAACGACACTTTGGAGGGGGGGGGCAGGTTTCGTGGACAATGTGGTCCAAATTATATCACGTTTGACCTCATTTTAATCGGAAAAATCACACCAATATATTAAACCAATTTTCAGTTAGAAAAAAGGAAAATTAGAAAAGTTATATTATTGTATTATGAACTGCCAAGTAGTGAACTCTCATCAAAAGAACAGGGTCGTGCATCGCATTACACACTTCGCATGCTTGACAGCGAATGCCTAGGCGTAGAAGCAGCTAGGCGACAGTGTGAGGGGAGCTCGAGTAGCGATAATGTGAGAGATATTACTGTATTGCGAAAGCCAGTTACTTAAATGACGGACACCGATGTTATTGCATTTTTTTTTTTTAAGTACAACGCTTTCGCGGGTTAAAAGCGCGATCGATTTCTCTTAATGTTTCATTTTACAAACGTGACTACTACACGAGAGAGCCCATGCTTCAAGACCTACTACGCAACGGTGTATGAAAATTACCTGCTTTGTGAATCGGGACACTTCGTTCGGAAGTATATTCATTGATAATTCTTATACAAGAGACAACAGAGATAAAGCTGTACAGTTGCACGATAGCAGCCATCATGGCCAGCAACCAACCAGACAACTTCACTCTGATGGAGGAGAGACGCGTTTATCCCCTTAGATAAACGGATGATTTACACTCGATTTTACACGCATACATTAATTAATATCGTTACTCGTATTCATAGTATGCGAGAGCAATGATGCGCGCAGTAAAAAAGCGGGGAAGAGGACGAGGAGGAGGAGATTTTGAAGGGTGGGTGAGAAAACGAACACAATATGCATACACTTCGATCAACGTCGAGCAATCATTATAGGTTCTCCGAGAAACGTGATTTGACAATGTTACATATTCGTTCTCACTCACTGAAACGAGAAATGAGAATTTATTCCGGCGAACTGACGCGTAATCTCTTCTTCTTTTATTATCATTGATGATGTGCACAGAGTGTCCGACAGCAGGTGATGGAAATTTTAAGGTATGATCCTGTACAATGAAACGAACATCAAGAGTAACAAAATTAAAATTGAGGCTTCCTTTTTTGGTTATAAGAATTTAAAAGCTAACCTAAAACATCCTCAAAGTTCAACAATTCCTTCAGGGATCTTTTGGACGATTTTTTAAATGTTTACAACAAAAAAAAGATGCCTCAAAATCACAATGTTATCACTGTTCACATTCGTCTTATCTGCTCGTACAGAATTACCCCTTGAAACTTCATTCAACTTATGTCGAACATCCTGCATTATAAACGCCGTTAATCAGCGTCCACTGAACATTATCTCGATATCGCCCACCGAATTTTGACCGGACATGCATAATGTTGAAGACAGCATTTTTTGTTTGTTTGTTTCTTCTCGAAGAAGGCAAAAGAATAGTGCCCCCTCTAAATGCTCTTGCATTCTCTCTATTACCGCGGAGGGTGCGAGTCCCTTTTTTTCTTTTTCTTACATTTCTGCGCGCTCCGTATAACTCAATGTGTGTTTATGTTATTTTATAATTCGAATTACTTTTTTTTGTTTTGTTTGTTTGGAGTAACCGTACATGCGTGCTTAGGGTCACGCAATCGCTAAAGATCTCCCCTTCCCACCCCGAACTGCCACCTGCTGAATTGTTTTTTCTTTTGCTTACAAGTTATTAAGAGTTTTTTGCTTTCTTGTGTTTTTTCTCAGTTTTATATGCGCATGATAACACTCACTACAGTTAGAGTTACGATACGTCCTGATCTTCCACGTCTTGCAGCTGCTCCTTCTGTTCGCCCTCCCCTGCGAAACAAAAGAACAAAATTTCGTTAAAAAAAAAAAACAAGAAAACTGTGTTCACTTGGCCTAGTTATACGATGAAGTAATAGCCTGGATTATATAACCATATACAGGTATATAGGGTGGGGTCGATTGAACTTCTAATCAAAAACCTAGGTGTGA
>NW_017100254.1:423060-439775 GCF_001263275.1 Habropoda laboriosa
TAAGGAGAAAGGAGGAGGAAAAGGATCGATCGGGTTGCTCACCAGGTGACTTTATGGTGCAAGAACGTATTGGAGAGGGTGTGCCTGGGCTCAAGCATTGGTGGAAACGGCCGCAGCCTCGTTTTCGCGATCAGTCTCGAACTCTGAATGCATTATACAATATCAAAATATATAAAACATAAATTCTCTCAAATAACACCACTGAATAAACCATTAAAAGAGCATCGTATATTCTTCCCTGCATATAACACTTGCTCTGTTGGTTGTGTGAAAAAATCTGATACAACGGGAAGATTTTATCGTGCTGCTGCAATACATATTATTGATCGCACGCCACACAGAGCCTAGCGTTGTGGCAAACGCTTTAAAACGCAAACGACCGGAGAGCTCCTTTTACCACAAAAATTACTTCGCCGCCACTCATCGTTTGACGTGAAATAATTTTTACTAACCATCTCCTTGCATATCCGACGTCCACAGAGTGAGATTGTCCCTAAGTAGCTGCATGATAAGGGTTGAATCTTTGTAACTCTCTTCGGACAAGGTGTCCAGCTCCGCGATCGCGTCGTCAAAGGCCGCCTTCGCAAGACGGCACGCTCTGTCTGGGCTATTGAGAATCTCATAATAAAAGACGGAGAAGTTCAGCGCCAATCCTAAGCGGATGGGATGAGTCGGTGGCAGGTCCGTCATGGCGGTGTCGCTCGCCGCTTTGTAAGCGACCAGAGAATTTTCTGCGGCCTCCTTCCTGTCGTTACCAACGGCGAACTCGGCCAGGTAGCGGTGGTAATCGCCCTTCCTACAATTGCACATCGAAAACAGTCTCGTTAATCAGCTTATTACATTTCTCTTAACTGCAAAATTCCTATTGTTCCATTCTGATCGTTTATAATTGATTCTACATCTCTAATTTCTACCATTTCTTTCCTATTGTGCACATTGTATACGGTGTTCATTGAACAGTAAATCCGATATAATAGTGGTAGTAATATACTAAGAATTTTCCTGGTTAATTTTTAACATTCGTTCCTGACCCACCGCATAGAATGCAACCGGTATTAATATTCATTATAGCATTAAATCTAATGAGCTGCTAACACGTACACGATATCCGTTTATTTGTAACTGCTCGTGTGAATCACGGTGCACGTGGGAGTGGTGAAATCGGCGACGTTAAATGAAATTCAAGAGCTTCCATATGAATCTATCAAGGCGTTAACAAGGTAAAGACCGAATCTTCGCGGATATTCGTAAATTACATTCGCCACGGAGCGGAATTATCGAGCCGGGCAGCTCCAAGTTTTAGAAAACAATATACCTCGAAAATCAGTGACCGAAACGGTACGTTCTTCCGTGTTGCTGGTTACCTTTTAATCCAAGCTACCGTGCCATCCGGCCAGAAACCATCATACTATTTTAAAAACCGTTTTTTCTGACATTACAATATGCACCGCTAATTATGAAAGTGGACTAAGTCAGAAATTTTTAAAAATTCAACTAATCGCTTATTTTATGTTGCATTGCTTTACATTACAATGATATGAAGCTATTTTTGCAAAATAGATAAAAATTGAACCGTTAAATGAAGTTAGTAATTGTGTAGTTAAACAGAATTCAGTTTATGTTCCAAAGGAAAAAGTCTAAATATCTTGACGAGAAGTATGACTTAGGCCAGTTTCATAATCACCGACACATATAATCTATACCGTGTTACAATCGATAACGTTAAAAGTATCAGAGTATGAAAGAAATTCGTTTCCTAACTGGGGATTCGCCGAATCTCTTACATTTTGTAATAGAAGACTTTTGATTCGCCAGTGGACGCATATGGAATCAGATGTTTGTCCAGAACACCAAGGATGTCGGCGCAGATGTCTTTAAGTTCCTTCTCCACTTGAGATCGGTATTGACGGATCATTTCCAGCTTTCTTTCGACGCCTTTGTTCTCCTCTTTCTGCTCGATGCTTGAAATTATTCTCCAGGAAGCCCTCCGCGCGCCGATCACGTTTTTGTAGGCAACAGAAAGGAGGTTCCTCTCCTCGACGGTCAGCTCTACGTCCAACGAGGCGACCTTCTTCATCGCTTCGACCATCTCTGCAAATCACGCCGGCGAGAGTGTCGCCGTAGACGGACGTGCCATTAAGTTGAAAACCATTTGAAATTAAAAGTAATAAATACGCTAAAAAAAAATTGAAATGAATCACAAAGAATTATCGAAATTTTTTGGATTAAAAATGTTGTTATTAATAATTTTTCAATCTTAAATAATTGACTTTTTTAACTTTCAAAATTTAGATTATTAAATTTTCATATTCTTCAATTTAAGATTATTAAATTTCCAAATTTTCCAAATTCACATTATTGAATTTCCAAATTTAGATTATTAAATTTTCCCTGCAACTTTTTGCAGAAATTTTTCAGGAATCTCATACACCAATTAGAGTGTAATTTGCTCGATGAGCAACGTGTTAAGGGGGAGAGAGAGTAGCGTTCGTTTGGATAGAGGTATCGAACTTACCGAGGCACGTTACATGCAATCATGGCAAAGTAATGAATCGGAAATGATC
The DNA here is from genome assembly GCF_001263275.1 of Habropoda laboriosa. Lineage (NCBI taxonomy): Eukaryota > Metazoa > Arthropoda > Insecta > Hymenoptera > Apidae > Habropoda > Habropoda laboriosa. The sequence goes on from NW_017100254.1 coordinate 425,625, forward strand.
TATTGATTATTAATACGTGGCTACCCTGTGTGGATGTATTATTAGTTTCATCTGGGATGTTAGAGAGGCTCCGCACGAGAGAGACCAGCACGCGGGCATATATTAACCCGCTGCCCCTTGAACTTTTCGAGGAAGTTGGTTACTATTATGTGTTTATTATCTATAGGTACGCGTCGTTCGAGAATAATGATATCGATCTGAATACACGTGCTTTGGACTGCATTTCATTATTCGTATGACTTGTAATAAATTTGATTAACGATTCATAAAATCTTGAAAAGTAATACATTAATATACTCTCAAGAAAATCTCGATAGGATTGAACAAGTTTCATCTATCCAACTTCAACAAATTGTCCTTAAAGGAAAAAAAAAAACATTCTAACAACTACACAAATCGCTCAGAAAACAGAAATCGTTACCATTTAGAATCATTATTTAGAAGACTAACCAGCTTAGAACAATCAAATTACTATCATTCGAATGCTATAAGTTGACCGAAGAACAGGTAACATAATTCAAAGGGCATAGCATAAATATTCAGCTCACATAGAAGGCGGATTAGTGTGTATCCTCTCTTTATAATCGTTCAGCTAAAATCAACAGAGGCATCATAAAGACATTTACGAGAAGATCAGGCTCAAGTTCATGGTGGTTCCGGGGCGACGACGACGAATTACCGCGAACGTAGTATACCCGGTGTGACGGCGGTCTACAGAAACGTAGAGGATATACCCGACTACAGAGATCAATACTTTCCTTCTGCTACGGCCTCTCTTGCTCCCCCCACCCCGCCAGCCATCTCACCCCTTGCCGTTCTCACCCTCCACTCGTAATCTCGCTCCGACCCCTCCTCCTCCCAGCCTCATCCTCCGCCGTCTTGCTCAGGCAACCCTCGAATTTGCCCACCGCCCTTCCTTCTCTCTCCTCCACCTCATCCCGGGAGAGTCGCATCAGCTCCTCTCCCTTTTCTACCCTGTCATTCTTCACGCTTAGCGGCCGTTTCAACCGGGATCCTCTGTCTCCTCTATGTGTGTATTTCTACCCTTTAATACGGCTGTTTCGATTAACGTGCCCAAGCAGCGACGAAAACGACGAAATTATGAAAAGCAGGTATTCGGGATTAATGACACGGCGGTATTTCTTTACTGAAATCATTGGTTCGTGTTCTTACTTGATTATAACGTCCATGACCTCGACAATACAATAGAATAAGATTTCTGACGATTTGAGGTATTTCGAGAGAAAAACAAATTTCAGACATAGGGATCTTGTTTATAAACCGTTTCTTCCAGTGAAGAATATTTGAAAAGAATCTAATAACCTATGAGTATGTAGCCTAGCTAGAGTCGCTGCTAGTCTACATAAGTCGAGTCATTGGACGGTTACGGGAGATTTACATGAAAATACGTATGTATGTATATATGTATGTACATTGTAGCTTCCGCAAAATGTCAAACGCGTGCCGTTCGATTCGCTGGTCCGATAACGTTCCGCGAGGAAGACAAAGACACGCTGCGTAAAATATTTCTAGGGAGAAATGCAAAACGAGAGAGGAGGTTCGTGAAACGAAGAGATTTGACGGTTCCCCCTTCCAACGAGACACGAAGAGTCCCCACTACATACTACTTTCGCCAGGAGCAATGTAAAAAATTTCTATAACCGAAATTATAACGGCGCGTACTCCGTAATAAGAGATAGTTGTGCTCGAACGAGCTACGACACTGAGGAAAAGCGCCTGTAACAAGAGAAAAAATATATCTAGACAATTTTTCGGAAAGATATGCGATGGATCAGTCGATCGATCGACCGAATGATTTCTCTCAGCTTTCAAGGCCAAATGCCACGAGCAGAGCACGCGTTACTACGTGAGTCTAAGGAGTAACCCGGCAGCGATTGGTAAGTATCATGCCGTGTCTATGCGTCACACACGTCGGTGAAGGACCGACTTGTCTGGTTATCTGTTGAGAGGCCCCCGTAAACTACTCTGAACAGCACGCCTAGCAACGCTGCCCCGCTGTTGGCCAGCTTGTTTCAACGAAACAATGTAGCTCGAATAAACGAGGAAACCTTTTCGTGTAGCTTTCTCCGACCGATCCTTTTCTCAAAGGGCTTTCGAGAGCTCGCGTATCGTGACAGGGTTCCGGCGGAACGATGACAGAAGCCAAGAACGAACCCACCCTTTTAATAAAAAGGAATACCGGTCACGAACCGGCTACACGGCCACGACCGTTAGCGTGGATTAGTCATATTTGACGTTTCACAGACTTTTGACAGATCCAATGAGACTCGATCCCAGTTTTAAGGTTCTCGGTTCTCAGAGGAGCTTCATTTCTTATATCCGACGAAATCGTACGGCAAGAACGCCACGAGGGCGGTGCTACCTCCTTTCTCTTCGGGGCCGTGCTTTGTGTCGATTTCGTGGATTTCATTTTGCCGCAGGCCGGGTCCTTTCCCGGAAAATATGCACTCACCGTCGTAGCGTTCCGCTTGCTCGGCCAATTTCGCCTTATAAACGTTATCCTCCCGTTCCGACATCTTCGATGCTCGTGGATTTCAACGGTTGGACGCAGGGTTTGAAGGAAATCGCACGAATTACTCGTTTCACCGAAAAACGTAGTCCTCGTCGCACAGCCACTCGCAAGCTCACTGACCAAGATGGCGGCGCCCGCCAACAATCGAAAGCAGTTCCCACTTCGCGCAGCCTCTGCAGACACTCCACTCGCCATGCGCTCCCGGCGTGTATTACTACGCGTGACGTCATCCGTTACCGATGCCGCGCGCATGTCGGTTAAATTCACCGAATATCCGGTAAAACTATACCAATGAAAATATCCGTGTATCTATCAGCGTTGTTTTATCGTTCATTACGATAAATAACGAATACCTAGTATATATTTCATTCATACGTTATAAAATCAATGACGCGATACGTCCTATCGGAACGTGGAACTAGACGCATGAAACACGGAACGAAAGAGGAAATCTCTGACAGACTCACTCGTCGTTCGCGATAAAACATTTTATCGTCGCTTAATTTCAAGGAATTTTAATGACGATAATTGTCCTTATGCTTGATGAAAATCGATTTTACTTCTGAGAATAGGAAATGAATAAAAACTGTGTCGGAATTAGCAAATTTGCACGTGCAGAATAAAATCGTACTAAAAACAGGCAGAAGATCGTTCCAGTGTATTCTATCATAGCGCGCGAGATATCAAATCAAGATTTTTAGTAACGATAGGTAGATGGATCGATGACTAGGTAGAAATGAAACATTCCATGATAAATGTTACCCGTTCAATATCGTTTTTAATTTGTTACAATAAATCAATACAATTCGTTTGATGGAACAAAAGACTACGGTTATTTATCGTATAAATAATTGCACCATTTGTGCGACCAACGGATGTTACATAGGATATTGCCAAAAGGCAAATCATATGAATGCTACAAAGATATTCTTCGATTTTGTAGCGAAGCATTTTTTGTATTTATCGTTCCACACGTAATAGCTAATGTACAAGCACTATTATAATCCAAACATCTGTTCTATCCGCCTTATTGTATTTTTCTTTAAATTATTTATTTTATAGTCCATTTGTATTTATATGTATACAGATATATTCCGATTATAATCAACTATTAAAATTATAATACAGCCAAATACTTATTTATAACAATGGTTGTCAACATCAGTTGCAAGCTAGGTGTTCCATTCAATGTCGTTTTATACAGACCAAAATTATTATAGCTGTCAATATACAAACACTATGAACGGAACAACTGGTATTATGATGTGCTCATAAGAGGGATATACAATGGGTTTTATTAATTATCATATGTACATGCGGGCATACATACATACATACCTACATACATACAGCATACATACATACATACGTACGTACGCAATCATTTGCGCTCAATCGCGCGGCTTGTACCTGTGTATGGATGTGTGCGTGTCTACATACTGTAGCTTGGAAAAGGATTTCAGTTTTAGTGAGTGTTTAATGCTTCGAGTTCAAGCGTTTCCTTTTTTTTTTTTAAAGAAGAAAAAAGAAAAAGAAAGAACTTACTACACTTATGAGCTTTTCAAAGGTGATCTTAAATTCTCTTTACACATTTCCCGTAATAATAATATTGATTATGTTTTGTAACATTAGCTCGACGGAGTGTATAGTAAGTAGGCTGGTTACATAAACCAGTCTATATTTTGTGGAACATTTAGAGTCTACATCTGCACGGAAAATTGCAGAAATTTGGAAGCGTACCCATTTTATACCATCTGCTTCTTTTTTCTTTTATTTCTCGTTACATGTTTCAGCAGAACAAGATTTTCGTATGAATCATTGAGATGAGTCTCAATGATATACTGAATTCTCTCGTTGTTACGAACATTTTATCCGCAGGAACATTTTTCTTCATAGCGGTTACAGATTGTCGTATCAACGTGAACGAATGCCGCCTCTTATCCGATTTTCGTGCAAAGGTTAAGACGTGGCAGTCGAGTGAACAGTCTGGCCGCACCACACTTGTAAATAACCAATATGTAAAAACGCGTATCACCTATTAATACTTACTTTAAATAACTCAATAAGGCTTTAGACACATTTAACGCGATTATTTCTTACTTCTGATTTTACTCTGCAAATACTATTAAAACAATTTTTTTTCTAATATTATTTTCTTTTAAAGTCTTTGAAATAACTTCAGCATCGCGTCAAGCATCGAAAATACATTTTTTAATAATCCTATGTAAGTACTTTCCGCGATGGATACGTGATAATCGTGTGTCAGAAAAATTATATGGCAATTTTACGAAGTTGGTGTTTAACAATCGATCTTGTTGGAACTTACGAATTCAGTTCCATTTCTAAAAAAAAAAGCAGAACAATTTAATTACACCTAGATTCATTTGGAACAAGTTATGAATACTGTAGTATTAATAGCCTTAAGTGGGTTTTCGTATTTTCAACTTAAACTCCCAGTAATTATGGTCTTTAATTTCTAGTGTTTTAATGTTCTCGTAATAAAAATCATCGATCTTATTGCTATTATCAGTTGTAAACTGAGTTAACAACATTCTTGAGAATTACTTTACTTATCAGTAGTATCTGGATTTTCTTTTTGCGAATGTATTATTACATATTTAGCTTAGTAACAGAACCTAGTAACAAATACAGAAAATTTTCAAGTCTATACAAAAATCGTATGTAAAGCGTTTAATTGGGCCATGTGGATTGTATACAATTAATGTTCTGGTTGTTTAGAAAAGTGAGTAAATGAGAGGGATGCAGTGGTAATATAAACAGACAGAAGGATGTATAGGATAATGGAGGTAATGATATACTACAAAAAACGCTCGTTTTATGTGTCAGAATGCCAACTTCGACCAGTTCATTGGAAGAAATAGTGTCTGAACCATGTCACCTAACAACCCCGCTCTATCACTTCAGCATTTTTTTTTCTTTAGAAGCAGTGATCTTCACGAAAGTGATTTCTAAAATCGGCTATCTTCACTTAAAACAAATCCAAACATTTCTGCACTGTATATTGGCGGTCACAATATTAATTGATATAATTATATAATAAGCTAAAATATGTGTGGACATCGTGACCAATCACCTTTACTCTTACACTCCCAATATTCACCACCGTATATGTAGCACAGACTGTCCGTATATGGATCCTGCTCTTTCTTAAACCATAATGGTTCATAAACTTCATACGGAAAACCTGGTATAAATTAAATTTGTATCGATAATATATCAGAACGTTAAACAATTTGTCCTTAAAAGGTTTACAAGAAATATTTAATAATACCTTGGCAAGCTGCTTTCTCGGCTTCGTGTTCCCTAGCACGTCGAACAGCTCTTTGTTTTTCTTCTAATCGAAGTTTCTCTGCATTTGCTTCGTCCCATTGACCATTTTCCATTAATCTTTGATCAGGCCTAAACCGAGAATCTGTGGGAGCTACTCCTTCCTCAGGTTCGTTCAGTTGACATGCTAATTCCGTAAAATTGTAATACTTGTCACTATCATCACTGTAGAAACAAAAATGTTACAATATAAAAAAAATTCAAGATAATTTTTAAGGATTAACCGCGGTTTGAATTAAACAATACTTACGGTGGCATACGGCGCTTCCATGCGAGTATATAAGGTCCTGTTTTATATACTGGATTATCCGGCGTGCCAGATGTACTGATCACAGGTGCAATTTCTATCTTTGAGTCCCATGTACCTTGCACAACCCACTTAACTTCATTGTTTGAATTCATGACTATTCCTTTTACTTTACGCTGACTATCTCTTGCAAAGTATGAATAGGGCGTGTACTTTAAATGGCACTTAATACCCTCTTTGTGATTTACAATATCCGTATCGCCACTCTGATCAACCCATAATTTTCCTACTATTATATTGTGTACTGTAGTCGTGACTTTTCGCCACGTGTAATGTTGTGTACCACCGTCCATCTCAAGGTGAGCAGTTCCTAATGGTATTACCTACAATGATTCACAACCGGATTAAATGTAACCTGTCTTTTTTTTTTCACTATGTTGTGAAAACCTCGTTTTGTAAGTAACCTATCAAAACATACTTGGAGGTATTTTCCGCGGAATTTAGACGCCATAGTAAATTCTTGCCAACAACGCCATTTTCGGCCCTCGCAATGTTGCGCTAACATCGGAGGGTGATGCGACACTTGTTCTGAAATCGCGCGCCATCCTAAATCTTCAACGCGATCACACTCAAATGTTTCACCTAACAAAGGATTGAAAGGTTTTCCAGTTCTGGAAGCAGTTGTGGAATAGCTAGATATAGTAAATGCAGCAACATAAGCCATTTGTTCACAGCTATCTGTACACTCCGCTGCCCTGTAAATTATTATTATAATCATTTATTTTATTAATATTATTTAGATAACAGTATAATAAAGAGATAAATTATACCTGTCAAGAATATCTGCATATTCATAATCTTCTGTAAGCCGTTGAAGCATACTAAGTGGCTCAGAAAAATTGACAGGCATTGGAATTTTTGATAAATCTTTACCAATGCAATTTTTCATAATACTCCATAAATTTAAGGGATAATTTGGTTTCTCAGGTACCCTTGTCCTCCTTTTTCGTCTACAACCTGTCACCCCGGAGCTGCCACTGCTGCCATTGTTGGATTCCCAATTTGTCTGACACAAAATGCCAGATGTTTAATAAGAGTTATCTTCAAGTTAATTCAATTAAAGTTTAGTAATTAAATAATAGAGATTCATTTACATTGTCCAGATTGTCGGTGTTTGCAGCAGTGGTGGGAGTTACTACTGTAGAATCGGTCACAATACGAAAGGAATTAGCAGGAGCAGTGTCTGATAAAGACAAAGGTGTTTGGTCTCCTTCAGAACTAGAACCATCATCACTACCTTGAGAATCGGTTCGATCTCTTGAATTGTTAGTTTGGACACCAGATATATTTAGAGTAAAAGTATCAGATTCTTGTGCATCATAAAATTCTGCATTATCCTCCTCGTCCTCTGATGGGGAAGTTGCAACTGTTGTATCTAAGACAATCAAAATGTTTGCTTAGTTTAGCTTAATAGATAATTAAATAAGTAAGCAAAGATATATATGCAAGCTAAATAAGATTTAGCTGATCAATGAAACAGTTATTCAATTACAATCTTATTGCAAAATGTTTTTAGAATTCAAAATGGAGAAAACATTTACATTTTATGAGTCATGTTTGCTTGTCAAGTTTAGCGATAGATAAAATGCGAAAATGCATGAACAAAAAACACTGCAAAAGCTATCGATAGTGGTTACGCAATGAAACATATATTTCGCGCCAATGTAAAATATAAGGCAAAGAATAAGATATTTGTTGAACCTATATAACCGCACATGCCACTGCTCAAATTTATTTCACTTTACTTCTCTGGTTTGAAATATTTCTTCTACCCCTCCCCTGTTCTTTATTATTTGTGTCGTTCCCCTTCTTAACCGATAGAATCGTGGTATGACAACTGCTACTGCCATTAAGTTGAACTGTCCTCTACCCCCCCAATCTCGGTCCACACCTGCAGTGCTGGTTAAAGTAACGAATGATGAATCACTGAAGGTGCTCGTACACAGTGATTTTTTTTAACAGGTAACTGCAATATACCACGCATTTGGTTATGCTAGATTCCGAGATTAGTTGGGCGCTTTCATATATTCAGCCCTCACTAAAACTTGATTGAAGCTGCCGACCGTTATGAACCAGTTGATGACAGACTCCTCCCCTTTCGCTTCGTTCGAACTATCGGTTTAGCATCTCTCCACTGATCCTCTCAAACACAATCGTCGAAACTCTCGATTCTCGACTCAAGGTTTATCACATTGAATTTCACGGTGGAATCACGGAAAAGAACTGTCAAAAAAGAACTCGTACGAAAATGGAAATTTACAAGGCCATCTGAGTCTGATTAAGCGTCAAGCTTGGGAGAAATGAAAGCACACCCGTGCGTATGTATATATACATATCTATAATGTGTGTATATATACATAGAAGTACTGTATACATTACTGTAATATGCCATACAATATAGTAGAATGTACTGCACGTATTTCATGCATAGACTGTGTAAGCTACGTTACTCGCGAACCACAATTCAAATCAGGTGAAGCTACGCAACTGCCATCTGGTTAGAGAACGACAAAGCACGTGAAGGCTCGAAAATTCAAATGCACGTGCCATGACAAAGTGAATATCAACAAGCGATTGTATGTATACACGTGTATAAGAGCACATTCAGCTGTGCACTATCGTGTGATGAATACAGCATCCCTCTCACCCTGCGGAACATTGCCAACCGCCTGATACCAGACATATACGTATAACATGTGCGACCATGTGTGTATTTAATATACATTTCTATTAGAACTCAGTCACTGTTACAAAGTTAAAAGGCCTTATAGCACAATCAGAACATTGTGTTGCGAACAACGTACAAAGGTAAAAGCTTGACACAACATGGACAATAAACAAATACAGGAGGGTTTGTCTTTCTCAGCGTCACCATACACAACAGCGTCAGTAGTAGCATCATAACATTAATTTCAGCACTACCAACCATATTAATATAGAATAGAAAGTAAATCAAATTACGAGAAGATCTGTGCCCCCCTGCTGTTACCGCTGTTGGAAGGGCGTGTTGCGCAGCCTCCTCCAAGTGGGAATGCTGCCTGGCAAGTTGCTCGACCATTTTCTCTATCCGGACTTTCTGATCACGCTCGTGTTGCAGCATCTTCTTCCACTTTGACTCTTGCTGTTGCGCTAGTTGCAAATACTCATTGCTCGTCTGAAATCACAATTTGTCCTATTTTGTTTCTACGCAGTGTCATTAGTATTATCTGTGCAACACACGTTAAAACAAATCTATTAGTTTTTCTTCTCGATCATATTAAAAGTTACTTGTAATTAATTTGGAATATTTGACTAGCTCCTCCTCTTTGAACACAATATTTAGCAACAAAATAACACAATTGCTTCGGCTTCATCGAAGGGGCTAATTTTACGCACGGTTGGTCCAGAAATTTTCATCCTCTTATATTACTCTTAACGACGTCCTTTCAACTTACATTAACCATAGCACCGGCCGCGATACGAAAGAGCGTTGCTCGTTCGCTGACTGTCTTTATTTTTGTCGCCAAAGCGGGCGACGGAGCCTCCAACGCTTCGAGCTCGTTTAAAGCCAGCTGAAGCGTGGATCCTTTCCTCACTACCAAATCATTACAGGCCTGTAAGTCGTCTAAACGTTGCGAAAGGTCCTTTATCACGGCTACCTCCTCTGCTTTCTGATTTTCGTTATCCTGGAACTCCTCCTCCTCTTCTTCTAGAACAAATTTTACCTCACATAACGTAATTGCTCAAAACGTAGTTCAGTTTTCTCGATGCACCCGTTGGTAAAAGGCAACAGAGAGATTCCTGCGTTGGAATTTGAACAAAAGATAACGTAACAATGACTCAATATCTCATAAATACGTTCGTGATGTCTTCTAGAAGAATACAGTTAATTAAGTGGCAGAGTCAATTTATTTTGTGTCATGATTTATAGGCCAATAGATAACATGATGAACGGTCGTCACGTAAAATACTGGAATACGTTTAGTCAGTAAATAAAAAGTGAACAATTGACCGTGGAAGCTAAAGGGGATACGTAGCGAACGTGGACCAAGTATCAACTGGTATTCGCAACAGACTGTGGGTCCCTTTCTTTCTGCTCCACTTATCGCCATTTACTTCCTTTTCTATTATCTTTTATCGGAACATTTGATTTACGTAGAAAGAAACGTGGCGCGCGAAGAAATATTTAGCTTCGTTATCGTCTTGGAAAGAACGAGAGAAAACATGCAAAGGAAATGTTAAGAAGATTTGATGCTTTGCTGGAGGCAACGGCGATGCAATTCCAATGCAGAAACCAATTAATTCCCGACGGTTGTCAATTTATTAGCTGCCTTATTAACTACGTTCTTTGCTTTTTTTTCTTTGCAAATGAAGACGTACTACGTCCTCGGTTGATTAAATGCCGCGAGGACGATCTGGTTTCCTTTTTTCTATGAAAATCATTTGTCTATTCTAATCGCAATTATGGAAAATGATCTTCGGTTAAAACAGTATAACTCTACCCTGTGTCTGATCATAAATTGCTACCGAGATTTACGTTATTATTTAATTGTATCACGCGTCACTTAAATGATCATTCATCTACCGGTTGCTGCGTGAAAAAATGTGCCGGGTTTCAATGGTGTGCACGTTAGAATAGCCTGCTGTGGACAATTGCCTTTAATGCTATTCTATACGGCTTGCAAACTGTTAATAGGTCCATTGGTTCAAGATAGCAATTGATTCCTGCTCAGAAATTCGCACCCAGAGTACAGAGAGAAAGAATCAGTCTTGTTGGTAAAAAGAAATTCGAGTATCATCTAACCAAAGATTTTCAGACATAACCATTACACCCGTTTTCTAATTACTCAGCCATATTATTAGATTGTTGGCCTTGTACAAGCAACTAATACCGTCTCTGAATTAAACATTCCCAACAAGAGCTGTCTACAGTCTTAACACTCATAGTAGCAATTTCTTTTTGTCTCTTCACAAGATTTCTTTGTTCTTAGATTACCATATACAATCAATATTTCTTCTGCCTGACGACTGTTAGGGGTTCCACTCTATTCAAAGCTCTAGTACTTCCAATTCAAAGCCTGTTTCCTAGATTACTGTATAATCAATATTTCGTTTTTGCCACATCGGTAGAGTTCTCCACATCCAAGCTATTTCTTTTTTCCCTGTTTTCACTCTGTTTCAAAGTCTAGTCCTCTAATCCTGAGTCTCTTCTCCTAGATTACCACGTAATCAATATTTCCATCTGTTAGATGACTAGAGAGTAATAGCTCCTCTGTTCAAAAAGGTTCAATGTGATGTTATCCAGCTACAGACTGATTCTTTTTCTCTGTAAACGTTATGATAGGCAAACATGATAATCGTTCTCGATATACAGACCAGATTCCATAGCCTGAATAGCCTTGGCCTTAGCCAGCTCGAGGGCCGTGACCCATTGCTGTCGCTCCACCTCTGTTGCCGCCTTGATATGGAAGGTTTGCGTACCACCGTTGCTCACAACGAACGTGCAAGCGTCCACGGTGTGTATTAAGGCCCCGTGCAAGGATATCGTGCCGCGGCACGTGTGCGACATCTCCGCGGGATTTCTAAACAGAGAAGAGAGAACGCGACAGTTCCGCGTACAGATCCTTCAGCCGCTCGAGAACCGAATATGACCACAGAGAAAGACAGACGTGAGTTTGCTAGTTAGTCATTTAGCTTGCTGTGTCTACAGCGTAAGCCTCCGAGGTTTATCCAAGCCAATATAGGGAGAACAATTCCGGTTCGCCCATGGAAAATCATTATACAGGGTGCTTCGTAACTGGAACGATAGAAACAGGTAATTCTACGTGAAAAAATAAAGCGAAAATGAAGAATAACATTTTTCCATAGAAAGCTTAGTTTTTTGAGAAAATTAAATTGAAATATTCGGCGAGCACACCTGCGTTTAATCTAATCTCTCGGCGCTATGCTTGTATTAATAAGCGATGCAAGCGATGTCCTGATGAGTACTGATAGTATATTTATTAACGGTTTTCTTGATTATTAATTAATGTTACTGAACGAATTGTTGAAAATGACGTTCTTGTTAATGATACAAATGCTTGTTTATCGACATAAAAGTATGAACGAAAGAAAGAGTTTTTAGCAGATCTTCAAATTCAATTTTCTCAAATCTAAGTCTTTCATGAAACAATTTTATTCTATATTTTCTGTTTATTTTTTCACGTAGAATCACTCCCCAGTTTATACCACCAGTTATAGAACATCCTGTATATGCAGCGATGAACATGTTACGGTGAAAGTTACCAATAAAAATCTCTCCTTATTCTTCTCTGAACACTTGTTAGTTTTAAATTGGATAATTCAGTAGCAACGTTATGAGAAGAACAAAGTCTACCAGAACGATGCAAGGAATTCTATCCTTTTGATATTTCCAAAGAAATAGCTGTAACAATATTTCCTAGAATCAGAGAGTACTTTCATCGTAACATGTACACCGTGACCAACAATAAGTGAATATATATATATATACGACATAGTCTGCGTTAATCTGTGACACTGTGGTGTAGATGCGTAAAGAGAGCGCAGGGAAACAAAGTGTGTAGATATATATTAGCGGGAATCGATTACGTTCTCCAAGCAGTCCCATTACCATTTTCTCCGATTAGAACACGCCACACGTAATATCCTATACTTCACGCAAACTACCGTCTGAGAACCCATGTGATGTAACTTCGTGAACAGAAAATAAGGGTAAAAAAACGGAAATAGAAGAAGAATAATGTACAATGAGACTCCAGAGTCTGCCTGATGACTGAAAAAAGGAGGAGGGGGGAACAGATAGCTCGTGGATCGTGTCATGCACTTTAGGGTCAGTGGAAATTAAATCTAACACGCAAGGGATGCGAGACTTCGGTATTGTAAAAGAATAATCACACATATAACAGATATATCCGTAATAATCATGCTGTAAAACGCGTTCAGAAATTATTATTGCATATTGTCCGCATAGATCACACGCGAAATTTTATTCCGAAGATTCTTTACGTTTTTTTTTTTTTTTCTTTTTTCCCATATCTCGAATAACGAACAGCAAGTAGTATATATATACGATAGTGTATACGTATTAATCTTAGTGTGAGGAGTACGTGTATATGGTCCAAGCTATCGATTATGGAGATTTATAGGGATATGTTGAACACGGGAGAAAAGATGCGAGTGTGAAACGTATAAACATAAATTTGTACGTATATAAAATGTGACATCGATGAGACAAAACGGATGAAAAGTTTGCTTTTATCGCCGTTCTGATGGACATCGAGTTAACGATTTCTTTTTTCTTTTTTTGCTGAACACAACACTGTAAATACAAATTGGAACAGAAAAATGAACGTGCGGATTGTTCTCTGAAGGTCTGACTTAATTTTCAAATTACCATAAAGCATTGTACAACGTTGTTTAAGTTAATAAAGCGTTGTGGACGCTTTTACTGACCTAATTTTCAAAATCATTGTAAAACATTATAAACGTGATAAGGCAAAAAATGGTAAAAATGACTTTTGTTGAATTTAACAAGATTTATATGTTAGACTGATATCAGATAAATTCAGTATGAGAAACACGTTGCAGTAGAGCTAATAAAAATGGACTGGTCAACATCAAGAATGAGAAGGTCTCGTTCCTTTTCTTGAAAGTATTCGACAAATGAAAATTATCGGTATTCGCTGATACCAGCTCATCTATTCGTGCTATAATTATTTCTTGGAACATTCCCAACAGGCCAGTAAAAGCTTAACACAATCTGCTATAGACCTTCAGGATACCTCCTGAACGAAACTGGAACTACCAACAAAACGAAGCGGTGTATGTGTATGTTTTACACCACGGCAACACACGGATATACACATGTATATATGTGTATATATATATGTATATATAGATATACACAAAACATAAATAATATACAAGTTTTTTTTAACGATCTTTTAATGTAACTGAAGTTTAA
>NW_017100254.1:439834-449136 GCF_001263275.1 Habropoda laboriosa
TATAATGAAATGAGAATGAAACTCCAACATCGTCTTTGTCTGTTTTAATTAAAAAAGTTCGATTCAAAGAAGAGTCAGGATATTTCGGCTTTTTCGATAATTTTACTTACTCGGAGGCTCTGCCAGCCTTCCGCTTGCGTCGTGTTGATATCTTTGGCCCCCCTGTTGGTTCAGCCCTAAACAGTCCATAAAACAAATAGACCCCGTTCACATTGTGTAATATTGTATCAAAGCGGTAAGTTTTTTTTTTTAACTGTTTTCAAGAGAAAAAAAAAGTATCTCTGTACAGTATTTTATCCTATGGAGGTTAACACGCGAAGAGTTCGCGACCGTTCGCCATTCGATTCGTATACATTTTTTTGGCTATTTTGCATCTTTCTTTTTCGTATACGTATTCGTTTCTCCCTTTCTATGCTACCTCTCTCTCTTTTTTGTTCATATAGCAATGGTGCAACCACCACGTTCGTGCGTTGCGTGTAAGTACACATTCTGTGCGAGAAGCATACGACGGATTCACGTAAAATCGAGAGGTACGTGTAAAAATAAAGTTGCAGGACGTAGTATTTGTTTCTGCGATTTGGAAAGGCATTGCAAACTTAAATCACACAACTGTGCCAAGCAGAAAATTAAAAGAAGATCGAGGCATTGCGTGTTGTCAGGTAACGCGGATGTTCTAAATATAAAGCAACGGAAGTGGAATTTTCGACGTTATAGAGTGCTATAGCCCGTACGAATTGTCGTACGTGTATCCACGATCGGTAACTCTGACACCGAAGCAACGAGTTTGCCGGGAAAAAATGGCTGAAAACATTATTGTAGAACTACCGGTGATGCTTGAACAAAATTTCGCAGTATAACGAAATCATCAAACGAAAAAAAATTTCGCTGTACTGGGAACAGAAGAGTAGAAGGCAAATATGCAATAAATTTTCTCTGATGCGTGTGACGATTGTAAGCGATTATATATATGTATATACAAAATATGTGGTCAAATTTACGACCGTTCCATGTTTTCTAGTTTCTTTTTTTTCTTGAATGCATGTCTCGGAAGGTATTGAAAAATCGCAACGCGTTCTGCGGCACGTACATGCTCAGGATGTTGCTCAAACTAAAATGGATAAGTATGGAATATGTAAACATGAGTATTGGACAAAACTGTGATTAGAATCCATTAAATAATACTTGGATAAACCATGTATCGATATAATATCCATGACTGAGCCTGCACTGGCTGCTTATATACATGCAACTTCAAACTGTTATATGTTTAGTACGGTAGTTTATTTATTGTGCTCTTAATACAAACTTCTTATGGCACTGACAGAATCACAAGCATGATTCAATACTATGTTAGATACATATTCCGAAGCTGTTCCCCACATTTCTACCATGTGTTACTATTATACAATTCATATGCCATTTTCAATGCCATACTTAACTGTAAAAGCAATGTTTCTACTTGTAGAATTATACATTACATACAATGAAAGCTTATGCATAAAAAATCATACCATTTGTAAACACAACATTATATCTATACATTGGATTTCACATAAATAATAAACTCTTTCGAAGAGATTACATTACTTCCATTTAATTACAAGTAAAAGATTGTAAATTCAACTTGATGTTACTGCATATCCATCTAACAGATGGTTGATAAAGGTTATACAGCCAATTGTCATTATTTCTTCACTATTTATACTCTTATAGAGAAGTAATTTGAAGATGTCATTCCATAAAAAAAAGAGTACATTCAATGTTCAACAATATACGTCCGAATTACAAAATGGGAACAGCTCCGCATTGTACCTAAACAAATTTTCTTTCATGATAATTGTTATTATTGTACTGTTGGAAAAACAGCAAGATTACGGAACGAGAACCGTCAAAGAAATATATTCGCAATGACGAATACTAATCGGATCGGCTTTTAGCGTGACTTTTGCACGCAGCTAAAAGTGAAGTAACTAAAACGAAAGTATTGACACGTAGAAAACTACCTGTAATACGACAGTAGGCCATTTGACAGGACGAACCACCTTCGCTGGTAACCTTTTAAATAATTAGTCCATTTAAACAGCCAGCCTTTCATCTCCTGTGTACCGTGCTGAGCCTTCGGGTCGCCCATTTTAATAGCTGCGTGGTCACACGCGTTTTTCCTGAAATTATAATGCACTCCAATATCTGCGTACACATCACCCGTGTCGTACAGCCACCATTTTGATATTCCTCTAGCCCACAGACTGTGAGCTCTTAGATCGAAATTCTACTTATACACACTGTTTGTACGTTCGTAATAACACCAGCAGCGATACCAACAGACTCGAGAGCGTGCCTTAAAAGCACGGTATTCGGAAACAGTATGGATCTTCCTTTCGCACGGCGTGGTAACTCGCCACGTTCTCCAGTGAAGGCGCCTAACCTTTATTACCGAGTCACCTATATAATACTCGTACTCGTGTATACGAACACATGCAAATTTGATTACGGGTAATCTGTGATTTTGCAGATTTCTTGTCGTTTTATATCCGTCTACCTTCCTCTGTATTCTCACGGTTAAAAACAAAGCGACGTCGATTTCGAACGTAACACAGAAGGATACAACAAGAATCGATGTTCTTGATGATACGCATTTTTTGCACAACGAATTTCAAGAATTAAATTAAAAAAAAGGTTTTCTGAATACGTAGCACATGTTGTCTTTCTTGTAGTTTCATGGTTTAGACTGTAACGAACTAGAGCGTAAATTGACAGAAAGTTACTAGTTTCCCGTGAAAACGAAAGGAATCGTACAGAGCTACTGTCACTCTTGACGTTTTTCCACTGATCTAATTGGAAAGCAAAGTTATATACATGTCACATGCGTTAGGACTCTATGTCGAGAATGATGAATGTGAAACGTACAATTAATTCTAATACCACGTAGATGCATTTATTATTGTGATGGAAATTAACGAAAGTTTTTACGTACTTCTTAAAACGAACACGCCAACGAAAATACGTTCGTTCTGTCATTTGGCAAGATATGCGTATAGTCTGCTTGAAGGAATCGTTCCGCTTGAGAGAAATGTCATGAAGAAGCACTCGGTACACTCTTCGATTAGATGCTTGATACTGACCATTATCTCCAAACGAAACCAAGCTCTTAATTTATCTGAGCAGATCACACAACGTAAGGAGTACTTGAGTGCCTCTTCATTCTCTACCGTACGAAGAATATATTACGAATTTCAATGTATTAATAACTATGTAGTCACCTCACTTATTCGTGGTGTGTATGTACAAAACACAGAATTTAGAATCCTATGATTGACTACATCTATCAATCGTTTGATTCAGATAATTTAATGTTCCTTATTTCGATAAGATTTAATAAGTAAAGTCATAAAAGGCGGAGTTCAATGTTAGATTGCTTTATCGATAACATGAAAATGAACACCTACGTTACCGACTCAGTTTCACGTTAGTCACTTCAAGTAATTCTTATAAATTCCTATAGATTCTAATATAAAAATTCTTCAATAGATATAATGAAACATAAGTAATGTACAAAAATTATAAGAATAACTGTTAGAAAAATATGTGAACATGAAATTAAGGAACACAGTATTGTAATCACAAATCAAGGGATAAACCTTTAACGATATGAGATAGGGTATTAATAATTCTGTAATAGTATTGAAGAAGAGTGATTGAATTTTTGTAGAAAGTTTATAACTTCGTAATTTTACTTTTAAATTTGTGCAAAGGTAAAATTAAATTATATTGCACTCATAAAAATTTGTCAAGCTCATGACCTCGACCCTTCTATAGCACAAGTCTGCACTCCCTTCTACTTTTGCATACTTAATGGTGGGGAGACATTTACTTGTTGACTAGGCTGAGCGCTCCGTTCATATTGTCGTTCAGACCGTCTAAGCGGTAGGATTGATTTTTTTTTTCATTTCTAGACTTTTCTAAATTTCTTTTTTATAATTTTTTGTAAAAAAAACCTAACTAAATTCCACTTGATACAATACAAATTATTTATTTTCTATATAAATTATTCTTCAATGTAAGTTATTAAATTTCAGCTATTTAGGGTTATTTATGATATTACTTTTACTATATGTAGTTATTCTGTGATTATTTGATAAAATTGCAAACACGGTTTTTATTTTAATGATTTTAAGAGATCCATGGAACAGATAAGTCAGTAATGTTATCATTTGTTCTTACATTACCGATAATGAGATCTAATATTCCTGTCTGACATTTCATCATTTTATTTATTGAATCATATCGAAATAATAAATACTAACCTTAATCAGTAATATAGTTGGTTCACTTGTCAATACCGTTTCTTTGCTTTGCACGTATGTATAAATATACATATATGTCGAGTACATACACACGTAATATGTAACTGTTTATAATATATTAACATTTGTAACATATTTATGTGTGAAATAAAGATACTTTTAAACAATTTGTTTAGATATTATATATTACGAACACCGTTTGTTCTAAAGGTAGTGATCAGTATAATCAAGCATCTAATAAACGAGTTGCCGTATGAGACAAGCCTTTTTCTCACAATATTATCCTCAAGTAGAACAATTCTTTGAAACAGACTATACTTATATAATCTAAATTTTATTGAATTTATTAAGAAAAGTATACAAATTACAACAAATGTCATTCTTCCATGTTAGATCATAGGAAAAAGTCATAAATGATAAATAGTGTAAAATTACACTTACTCCCTTCGATCTAAATATATTTTCTAAAGATTAAGGAACACAATTATCCTTGCTATGTTGTACAAAATAATGGATACAATATTATAACTATTACATAATGAAACACAAGTTTGTGCGTCGACTGTTGCATGTTCCGAAACGAGATTCATTATTGAATGCGTATTCGAAGCGACAAAAAAAAAGGTGTGCGTATTTTATTTAATGAACAAAAAATGCTGCTTACTTAAAAAATCCTGTGCATTACTTAAAACAAACGAAACGGACGTACACGTCACTCGCTGTTATACGCACATATTAGTTTGTTAAAGTTAAAGTGTTTCGAACACCCAGTAGAGAAGCTTGACGCAGGTCTGCGCCTGTCAACCAGCAGTTGACCTGTGTAGTTGACTGTGGCAGTTGACCGATCGCGCGCTAATATATATTTTTCTTGTGTTTCCGTGTTCTCTCGCGATTTCCCTCGGTATCACTCGGTATCGTGCGATATACATGAGGTGATGAGAGAACCCGCGAAAGAGCCACACTTCGGACCGCCCAGGTGAGATGCCTGGATCTCGAAAATATCGCGTCGAGACATAATCTGGGGTAAGGGAGTAGCAACCTCTTGGGGCCACCGCTAGTCACGTGACCCCTCTGTTTACCAAAATGGTGAACATGTCTATGTTTCACAAATAATTCTTATTCATGTTTGATATCCGTGGAACATTTGTCTATGATAGTTCTATGAAACGGAAGCGAGGTTATGGTGAGCTTACCGTTAGCGTTAATATGTCGTAAGCGAACGGTTTGTGGATAGTATTGTTATACTCGCGTTACGAGTTTAGTTGTCACAAACGATTGTAGCGAAAGTTTGAAAGTAGCTGTACGAAAGTGTCTTCCGCGTATAATTTCTCAGTAATTTTCACTGGTGCGAGTGAATCGTCGCGACTTACCATAAGCTTTTCGAACGTATTTTCTCACGATGCGATGACTGCCATGTTAATTACACAACTCTTTGGGACTCATTGACCCATTGAAGTACTACTATTTTTTTGTGTTCCCTTTCTGGATGCGTCAGCTTCATATTTTTCATGTAATTTCCTTGATAGTAATCTTCATTAACCTATTTCATCGTTAAACGTCGTTAATAACAGTTACTTGTTTTGTTTTCCAAAGGGGGTGACCGAAGTTACACAAGGCCTAATTTCATTACTGACAATGTTGAATGCACAGTGTTGCAGGTATAATTTATAGATTGTGTTTCTATTGTGGAGCTTTTCATGTAGTTTATATTAACACATTATGTTTACAGTGATTACAGATGATCTCTGATGTAGGTTAGTGCAAGCAAAAAGCACTTTCAAATAGGACATCTAAATGTCAGAAGGTGTCCTAGCATAGCGTTTCATGCTTTGGCCAGGCATTTTTAAAGATGGCCACGTATCAAGTTGACTATCAGTGGTTAGTCTTACAATTAATATTAATCTTATGCTTGAAATATTACAGTCATTATACTATGTTGTGACTAGATAATTCTTAGTTAAAGTTAATAATGGTGTTCAACTATTAAACATTGTTTTAGGGCTTATACTATAATGGATTCATCTAGGATATCCACTTTCCTAATATCAATTTTATTGATAGTCTATGGCAGTTTCCGATCTTTAAATATGGAACAAGAAGCTAGAAAGGAAAGAGAAAGGGAGAAAAATGTAGATGGTGCTAATGGAAGAGTTCAAACCCTAAATACAATGCATGCTCTTTGTCTACCTCTTGGTGCTTCCATTTCTCTACTCGTCATGTTTTTCTTTTTTGACAGTATGCAGATGCTTGTGGCAATCTGTACAGCCAGTAAGTTTCATGGAATATTCATTCTTATTTAATGAAAGATAGCATCAAACGGAAGAAATTTATTTGCAGTTTTAGCTACAGTTGCATTGGCATTTCTTCTATTACCCATGTGTCAATATATCATTAGACCATGCTCAGATGGTAACAAAATATCCTTTGGTGTTTGTGGAAGGTTTACGGGTGCAGAATTACTTTCATTTTCATTGAGTGTGAGTATAGTATGCATCTGGGTATTAACTGGGCATTGGCTACTCATGGACGCAATGGGTATGGGACTTTGCGTAGCATTCATTGCATTCATTCGATTACCTAGTCTAAAGGTATCCACTATATTATTAACCGGACTACTGATTTATGATGTCTTCTGGGTTTTCTTTTCATCCTACATATTCAGCACAAACGTAATGGTTAAGGTAAGATTCTACAAATTTGTGGTACATAAAAAGATTATATTAAATTGTTCTATATGCTTGCTTCTTTATTTGTTAATAACAGGTAGCAAGTAGACCAGCAGATAATCCAGTAAATCTTGTGGCTAGAAGGTTGCACTTAGGTGGTGTAGCAAGAGAAGCACCAAACCTTCCTCTGCCTGGAAAATTAATGTTTCCATCGATGCGTCAAGCAGGACATTTTTCAATGTTAGGTCTCGGTGATGTCGTTATGCCGGGCCTCTTACTTTGCTTCGTCTTGCGATATGACGCGTATAAAAAGACTCAACTGTTGCCCGGTGGTTGTGAAACAGGAGTTCCACCCCCGCGTCACATCAATCGCATTAGTTATTTCCATTGTTCCCTCATCGGTTATTTTCTTGGTTTACTTACCGCTACTGTAAGCTCTGAGGTGTTCAAAGCTGCGCAACCTGCATTATTGTACCTTGTGCCCTTCACCTTATTGCCATTACTTACAATGGCATACTTGAAGGTACTTTTGACTTAGTTGTTCTTCTACTGTCTCTTCATGTGGACGAGGTAAATTGTACCAATATGATGTTTACAGGGAGATTTACGTCGAATGTGGAGTGAACCGTTCACATCTCAACAACCTTCCACACACATGGAAGTTTGACAACAGTCATGGGTTTGAGTATATTACACATTATGGGAGGAAAACTACTCGTAGAATCCCATTGTCACACTTATCATAACGTCCTTATTTTTATCAATGTCATTTAATGTAAGTAATTTTTTTCTACACATGCGTCTTTTAAATGTCACAATGCAAATTACGGTCTCATATTCGTGAGATGCGGTATGAATGATTTGCAACGTTACTAAAGGTATACTATACTGCAGACATTGATTTAACATGACATTAAAAAAAGAAAGAAAACACGAGTAACACGAGGAAGTTTCCTTCTTTTTTTTTTTAATGTAAAAGACAAAAACAGTTCTCTGAATGCGTATTTAGAATACTGTCTATCGTGAAGAATACATCGTTTGTATTCATTTCGTGTCTTAAATTCGATGTTGAGTAAATGGATGGACTATATATAGTAGATAAAATAAATGATACCGATCGTTGTCTCATGATTTTATATGCCAGTGAGAACTCGTTCTGAGATTCACTTAAAACAATGCGTATGAGTTTGTTTTTTATTTACCGTACAAATTTTTTTATCTAAAACATACATTTTTTAAAATTTATTTTTTTACATTAAACTTCGGTTGTCGCTGTGGGTCACGATAAGTGAGGCTCGTGGAGGGCATCATTGGGGACATGCCGAGTGAACCCAATAGTAGACAGGAAATAGCGGTCCATCCTTCAGGCTCTCCCGGAACTGAGAATGCGATATAATAACCTACACTAAACTAATAACATGTATACATACCGATAATTTCACTATAACTCCGTTATAAATGTGTGATATTCAATGCAGAAAGGTTCTTTTTAATTTATTATTCAATCGATATCAAGAATAATTGTATGTAACGTGTAGTTATGGGTAGAGTAATTTAATAATTATTCGAGGATTTCCACGATGATCTAGTGAACGTATGTGTGTAGGTTGTGACTTTCTTTTACTTGGGGCTAGTATTGAACAAAGCGTTCTCTATGCAAACGTGTATATAAATCTTTTTCTTTTGGTTTTGTATAACCGTAAGAGTTGAAGAGAAAAAAAAATTTACAGTTTGTTATTAGGATAAACAGCAAGCATTTCAAACTTGCCAAAAAAAAAGAAGAACGTCTTGCTAACTTTGTATAGTACGACGGAAAGAATTGAAAAAGATTTTTAGCAGTGATGAAAGTGGAAGAGTTGTAGATCATTATTGTCAAAAAGAGAAGAAAAAAAAAAACAATGAATTGCATATTCGTGTCTTGATTTTCAAGGACTATCTCGTGATAGAAAGGAAAATGAGTTTACGATTGCAAAATAGAGTGTTTTAACTAAGCTCTTGCTATGGATAGGCACCAGAAAGACTTTATATGTTTATTTAAAAACAAGACTGAAAATAATTATGTATGAAAGCCAACGTATTGAGAGGTTTCTCAAAAGAAGAGAAGAAAAACAATCAATCCTTTTCGTTCAATTTTTCTTGTATCAATTTATAGTAATTGTAGATTGATATGATACCGATATAATATTTAATATATGATACAATACTACGCAATGTGACACAAATAGATGGTAAATAATTGCTTTCATGATAGTCGTATTGATTTGCCGTAGATTACGAGAAGAAATTTAGAGATTGAGAAAAAAGAAACGGTGTTAGCTGTTCAACTATTTGT
>NW_017100254.1:449148-450017 GCF_001263275.1 Habropoda laboriosa
TGGATAAGGATATTTTAAGAAGATCGATACGTTTTTTAATGTGTAATCTGTTTTTTGCACCTATAGAACGATATAATTATGATGTTTAGGAGCGGTAAATTATTATGTGTATCGAAATACAACATCGGTTTAAACGTAATCGTAACTTGTACACTTGTATATTGACTTTAGAAAGTAAAACTTTAATCTGTAGCGTGGACGAAGAAAAAAGGAGGAGAAGGAGGAAAGGAAAAAAAATAATAATAATATTATATTTGCAATCTTGTTCGTTAGAAGAGAATTTCGATACTTCGTTTTTCTGTCTTGAGCATCTCGTCCTTATTTTTTTATAAACGTTCATCGATTAATGTTAAAACTAAAAAAGTATAGTATTATACAAAAACTAATAACTTTAATCTTTCTAGAGAAAAGAAAAAGAAGAGAACAAAAACAATTGTTTGTATATCTAACTGTTTTCTGCTTACGTTTAACGCGGGTTAAAAAGAAGAAAAAAACACACGATTTATACGAGCTGTTTAATACCTCACTTATGAAAATACTCCTTTTTGATACGACACTAATTAGTTTTTGTATAAAATTGTGATTTCTCCTATACTTTATTCGTTTTCCTGTCCATAGCACAAGCGATTCTTGTTCATTGTGCGTCCTAAGGAGATATATAAATTATTCGGACGAGTTGAACGAACAAAAATGAAAAGAAAAAAAAAGAATAAATCTATTTCTTTTATAAGATAATAAGGACACAAGTGACAAAGTATATTTTAACTACTTCCGTTGTAAACACAGAAAAGAAGACTTAAAAGTCCTCGATGACAGAGGATGTATTTAACTGCGTTCTTATTAAAAATTCAGAAAACTTAAGACTCATT
>NW_017100254.1:450078-464929 GCF_001263275.1 Habropoda laboriosa
TAAGGCGCATTGCGTTACAGGGTTGACCCTTTTACCATAAATGTGTACCTCTCGATTTTTTTCTTTCAATGTACATACTATTAACTTGACACATGTATCCATTTCTTACGATCAGTATATCACGTATACCCTGTCATTCGATCAATTCGTCAGAACAAATTTTAGATTTAAGTTAAAAAATATTTTATTTTTGATTGATAAAAAAGAAATTGCGTATGATCAGCGGTAATTGTGCAATAATAAAATGTTTTCAACGCTTTCGTTTACGCGGGCAGCAAATCTACGAAAACATTCCCGCAGGGAAATTATTGTATTACGTTCTTGTTTTAATTAATTACACTTCTTCCTTTGATTGATTCATATCGTCTCTTTTTCTTTAATGTACAAACAGAATTCAAAGCATAATAATAATAATAATAAGAATAATAACAATAATAATAGTAACGATAATTGTAGAAAATATCGTAAATAACATTATAACTTAGTTTATGGTGAAAATGAAAGGTGCATAAAATCACACACACAGACGCGCGCGCGCGCATATATATTTCCCCTTTTTTTTTAATAATAGTAATAATAAAAAAAAAGATAAACGAAATGTACGTAACGAGCCACACGCTTCGATTCTAACGAGAGTCTTCACAAGTCTGATGGGATTATTTATTTGACTAGGATAACAAGATTTTTTCGGAACGGGAAGCATGTACATAAATAACACACTCAACTGTCCTTCAGTTTTCCTACAAACTAAGTGACGAAATGAATTAAAAAAAATTCTATATACATATATATAGAGATACGAAATAAAAAGAGGAAAAGAAAAATGATTGGGAGAGAGAAAAGCACATATTTAAAATTCGGGAGAAGTTAAGTCATAAATAGAATTATAATTAAAAATATAGCTAATATACTTGTAAGAGCACTTTGCTTGTACTGTTGCAATTCTCGACTTGCATGTGTACAGCTATGTACATTTTTATATATAATGAAGGCACGAGCATTTTCGCGTGCTCCTGTCGAATAAGTAAAGTTATTGAATAAAATTACATGTGTTCTTTTTCCATCACTCTTATACTACAATATATGTATGTATACGCCTTTTGTTAAGTACAATTATAATACCTCAGAGTAAGTTGTGTGTCAAGATAATTGTACAGTATGGGATGACCTATTCTTAGTATACAGAATGACACAACAATTAATGATAATGGTAATTTTTACAGAATCCACAAAAGAAAAGAAACAACAAAAGAAAGAAAAAAAAAAAAACAGAACCGATAGAGTGTTACACGCTGCTTTGCCCCATCGTCACATTGTCCAGATTCTTCTTTATGCTTTCCAACTCATTCATATCGCTCACCGAGGACTCGCATTTGTACACCACCAACGAGTGATAAAAGTGTACGGCGAATGCGATGAACACTATGAGGACAGGTATCACTATGATGGTGCTGGCAGTGGCTGCAGTAAACGAGTAATCCCAGAACTTCACCCAGCACAGTATGGCAACCTCCACGAGGAAGAGGAACAGCCCTAACACCGTGGAAAATGCCCAAGCCAGTTCGATGAAGCCACGCATTCTTTCATGAGGAGACTCCGTGACGAGTCGAGACACTTGAAGCTTACTGATGGCCTCGATATTAGGCAATAAATACGTGCTTATCATTAAAGCAAAGATGTGAACTGATACTAGGACCGTCGTGCAAACAGCGAACATTACAAACAACCATTCAGGCACCGCGGTTGGTTCGTTTATTTGTAACTCGACCATAGCCACCTGAAATGATAAAAAGAAAAACACGAGAATGTGAGCTATGCCTGATAGAATGTTAATACCCTACAATAAAGAGGTAGATATTTCTGAGAAGCAACGCGAGTTAATTTGTACGGTGGATTTATACGTTTGTTTTTGCTCGAAAAGAGAAGAATCTTGAGAGATTTGGGAGATGGTGGCGAGGTACTCTTGTAAAATCGATTGTCAGTGTCACGAACGGCGAGACTTATTGTTAAAGAAAGTGATATTTGTCTTATATAATCGTAGATCAGGTGAAGATTACACAGAATTGTCGTCCACGTCTGTTTAATGATTTTCAGGAAACGTTGTGTAATGCACCGCGAGTTTTCTGGTTATACAAACACAGATTTTCTTGGAAAATTAACTGGCCGTTCCAAGTGCAATGCGCATCGATGATGATGCTTTTTTTCTTTTTCTTTTTTATTTATTTATTTTTTATTTATTTATCTATGTTTTTTAATCTTTAATGCCAGCTGAATTTTTCAGCACGTCTACCTCTCTATGAAAATTAACCGCGTAATCGCCGACAAGCATCGACGATTAGATCATTAAAAGGAACACGCATCGCCGCTTTAGCAGGACAATCGATCATCTTCAAGCGTACTGCCATAAGAGGAATTCCAAGTGGACAATAAAATATTGCCGCGACAGACATCCCACTGGAAAACAAGTTACTCACCATCGCGAATCCACTCAACAGTTCCGACGTGGTCGCTGTCGCTTTTAATTTAGCTCTACTCATGTGAAGTCTCCTCCAAGAGAGACCTTCAGGACCATCTTGTTCTTCTGTGTGATGAGAAGAAGACGTCGGTGGCACAGGTGATCCCACACAAGTGCAACAGCATGTGTACGATGCATTATTCGCTGAGATATGACTGTTTGAAAACGGAAGGCTACCCATCGATCTCATATCTAACGCTACATAACGATTGTGTCTGTTCCTTGGCGATAGAACAAGCTCACTTTGAACCGGGTATAAAGGACTCTTCGAATTGTAACAAGAACTAGACTCGCTCATTTGTGACTGCTTAGGAAAATATGCTAAAGAAGTTGGTCTTATTCTCTGGTTACCGTGAGAGAATTGCGTGAAGTCAATCTGAGTAGATTTGCTACATTTCCCTGATAATTCTTCGTTACTCCTATACATAGACATCGTGTTACTTTTTCCATATTTTTCACCAGATGCTTTTTCATCTTGAATTAAAATACTGCTCCTGCTGGAGGTGTCTTTCTCTACCATCGAGCTTAAATTATTATTCGACATAATTCCTCCGTCGAGATCTATCAGTTAAAGGAGTCAAAGAATAGCGGCAAGGTTGTCAGAAACCTCCGACGTTACCATTGTTTCCCTTCCAGAGGATTGAGTCACTGCACACGTTTACACAATCACCGTGCCGCCGATTATCATATGTTTCAATTCCTCCACCGCATTCCGTTGCTCTTCTTTTCGACGATTATCGTCAAAATGTTACAATTCGAAGAACACGTACCACCAAATCGCGACCATACTCATATCGACAGTTTTAACGTGTACTCTCCAACGGCACTGAATGTCAGTTGCGTTCACTTTCGGGGTGCCAAGCGACCGTACATTTCTCGAGACGTTATTTTCGAGAGACCGTTTAGGCGCGCGTGGAATGGTACTCGTTCCGCGGGAGCGGAAGCGAACTGCCGCGAGTCTTTACGGTAGAACACTGAACCGCCGCTTGTTGCATCGAGCCGCACATCACGTTACCCGTCTCTCTCTCTCTCTTCTCTTCTTTCCATCTCTCTCTTTCTCTCTGTGTGCCTCTTCTGAATCATAACAATAGTATTAATTGCCTTGAAGCCATATCGGCCACATAATAACCGGCTACACGGCCACCACCAGCGTGTATATTTGTTGCGGACCGCTCTGCGTGTCTCGATGTCTCGCCTCTCTCACGTGTCCACGCCGAGAGATGCGACCGCGGCCAATGACGCTTGTTTCCTTGCCTTCACGGTGAACAGATAATACCAATCTGACGCCAGGTAGATAGGTAGACCCTGTGTAATTATTAATACGATTTTCGAAAGGGAAATCCCTCGATCGAACTACAAGTTTGTGTGTACATAAACTTCCATTCACAAGTATTAGGATACATTGTGAGTATGAAGCAAACATAAACAGTCGTTACGAAGTTATTAAGATCCTAAGAACGATTGTTCAGTTTGGTATCTCGTAGTATTACGAAAGTGGCCCAAGTCAGATGTTTTTCGTTTCGAGATATTTAGAATTTTCCCTTTAGGTTTATTACGAAATATTTTTTCATTGTGTAACGAAATATTTCACTAAATACTCTTCTGTGAAAAGATCGGTGCAATACGATATAAGTGATAAACTCTATTTTGGGGTTTTTCTTTACTTATACCAGTTTCATAAGCATTGGCACATATATTTTTACCGATATGTGATATGTGATAAAAGATGTAATTTGAATCGTATAATACTTTCTGTACGAATATAATGGGTGTCCTTTCCACTGGTTTTGATCACACAAAAGTTTAAGCTTCTCTACTTTTTTTCATCCAATTCGTTGGATGATCGTCTTAGTATAGAAGAGTAGATTCTGTTTCACATGTGGATCTATTTTTCCGATAAATGGCATTTTATTTACATTCCACCGCTTATGTTTTTAAATTCGATGAAATGTGATATCTTGTGTAATCATATTAGAACTGTGTCAGTTTTGATATCGCTAAACGATTATCAGTGAAAAAACTCCTTAATCACACATGCGACAATATTCTCACTTTAACTCGGTTCATCGTGGATCAAGCGTGTTTTCTTAACTACACGAAAGTTTGTGTATCTATTCATGTATCATCGCTATCAGTGCAACATGAATCTTTTCCTCCGAAGTATAAAGTGATTTAATATCACTTCTAAAGACAATTGCAATTACCGTTATCGATTCATTCACGCGACATAAATTATATAACTCTCTTGCAGAGATTTTTCAATGTAAACACGTATATGTATAATCGTTAAGATCGTTCCTCGATTCTCGATGCTTCACTTTCGAGTGTACCGTTATGGCTGGTTTATTTTTTCTCCTCTTTAAAAAAAATTTCACATTCAGTCCGAGGACTCAAGGAATCGTGCGTATCTGGAATCACAAGCATCAGAGTGCAGTTCGTGTTTACACACGACATGAACGTTCTTTCCTCGCGTGTATCCGCATTCAGATAAGCGGATTCGTGATGAACTGACTTCATTGAAGCATTAGGAATCGTCCGTGGAAAAACCACTTTCAATTCGTAACCGTGCAACGTTATTTACAAGTTACTTATTAAAGACCGCCCAGCTCTGAGCTCGATCACGTGTCATTCATCCGCGAGTTTATAACTCGCTCAGATTACGGATGCTTTAATTTCATTGCTCGTTAACGATAATTGAAAGAAAGGATCGTTTATGCTGAACGGACAGTTTACACATTTGAAACCGCTGTCACTTGTGCATTTATTTTTGTTTATATTCCATACGGTCAAGACTCGTTTCAAGGAGGCGCATACGAATGTATGCCATCGACGATTTACAGCAAAAGTTTTATCTGTTCGTTGCCTCATTTGCATACGCAATTGTACGTTCGAACCGGCAACAGCTGCTCGAGCTGGGAATCCACTGGGAAAAACTGATTAGCGCGGTTTCACTTTTTTCAGACGATTAATTTTTTTACCATTTTTTTCACACATTTTTTCTAGTTAAACTTTGACCGAGAATTTAATGATTCGTGTATCTCCGTTTTTGAGGGGATATCAACTTCTTTTTTTTTTTTCTTTTTTTTTTGGTGATTTTTAAAATATCTTTCTGTATAAAAAATGAGCGAGGTTCGAGGTATTTTGGTTACCTCGATATCGACCGTGATTCTCGGAAGGATTAGGAAGGTGAAACTGGGCCCTGAATAAAATGGGAATAATGGTACAGGGAACATTTTTTCTTTTCTTTCTTTCACGTGCCGACCTTTTACAGCTAAACAGGTTTTAGACTACTATCAAATTAAAATGCAGGCGCAGCGTAGTGGAAGGTAGATTTTCGATTGTAAAATAAGGGCTCAAAATGTGCATTCTTGTATTATAAAAGTGGGTATTTCAAATGATTCAACATTTTTTTATTATCGCGAAAATAACAATGCAAAATCTTGGACCTTGGATTATATAATTTATTGTCAATACAGCACATTCATGTTTTATTTCTTACTAGAAGCATAATAAAAAATAACAATTCCAGAAAATTATGCAAATTTGTATTGTTCATCAGGCAAAATTACGACTGATTCATAGAATATAATACGGTTTGCATAATTTTCGCTTAAGAGCCTGTACAAAGGCAGCACATAATACTTTTAAACCTATGCACATGTGGTGGCCTATATCTAGGCGCCAGTGACCAAAATTATTGCGCATTTACTAGAGCGCATTATTACAATTGGACTATTCATACATTGAATCATTCAAAATGTCACAGAGTTGCTAAATTATCTCTAATATTGTACAAAACATATTACAAGATTGAAATAATATTTAAAAACATAGCCAGAACTTCATAAACTGTCAAATTTGATATTTTACAATTTTAAATGACTATAAAGTAAATATCCTAAAAATTATTCACGTGGAATTGTGTCATTTTGTGATATACACAATGTCATGCTGGTCAATTTAACTTTTTAAGAAATATATCACAGGTATTCCTACGTTTGTTTCATAGGTTCGTGCGTGTGCGAGAATATTCCAGACATTTAGGGAAGCTTGTTTTGCCGCGGATCTGGCGCGCATGCACAAACGCTCTCGTAATAGTCAACTCGTAGTTTAAAGCTTTAGAACCTAGATGTATGGTCGACTAAAGCAGCAAGTGAATGTTATTGTCTCTGTACAGTTGATCCCGTGATCTGTATATACATACGATCTCAGTGACGTTCGCGTATATTCACGGAACGGAGATACGATCACGGGGATTATCTATCGAGCGACTATTCGTTGAAATTTTTCCACGTTGTAAACGACTGTTGGATCTATCCGTGATACTGTGAGAGACGAAAACAAACAGTCAGTTCTACGCGATTCTTCTTGAACGGGTCTATTCTAGTATTATAAACCAGCGGTACAGATAAATATATCATCGCGTGTAACATTCCAGATCTGTGATCACGATAGCGCGCGTTACGTGTTGTAACACATAAGTGCGGCTGCATTTCCTGATTTGCGATACAGGCGACAAGTGAGCACAATAGAGGTTAGCGTCTGGCAAATAGTTCAAGGATTCAATATTGTGTGACGGTGTCTCGAGACGGGTTCGTGCATCATTCCTTTTTTCGAGACTTGTGCCAAAAGCGTACGTTACACAATACAAATGCTTTTGTGAAATTCCTTGCAAGTATTGCTTGTCACGACGCACAACTCGAAGACTGAAGCACGTTCTGTCGAGTTTCCCAGTGGCTCCAAATGACAGTAGACAACTTACTATTTACAAGTTTCACGTATTGATTTAAGGGAATACCGATTAAAGAGAATACTGTGATAATAGACTATATTCGTTGAAAATTTCGTTGAATTTCGTAAACGTGGTATTTACAATAAGGGAACGCTATATGCATCGTTTTGAGAAAAAAATCAAATCGAGAATATATCGTGTTGTAAATTTTCGAGGATATATTGTTGTGCTTGAGATTGTTAAACGATTGTTACTTTTAAATATGTTAGCATTATCTATGCAGTATTAAATGTATTGCCCTCCTGTGGTTCAGAATGTAATGGGAGGATCAAATCTTCATACACCTCCTTCCATATTTCAACATATGATGGGTCAGCAAAGTACTTCACAACAACCTGGGCCATGGATGCAAATGCCACAAGTGCCACCAATATCAATACCATGGAGTGTGCCATCTCTCCAGCAAACAGAGTTAGTCAGGTTCACTGGTGGACCCAGTTTTGAACCAGTTATTCATCAGAAAAGAAAACTTGAGGCCCCTGATCTGTTAGATACGTGAGTACTTCAAACATATACAATAATACATTATGTAAAAATCTTTTTGTTTGACACACTACTCAGTTCATTATTTTCACATAGAAGACAAACAAAACAGTTCATAACAGAAGAAAAAATGACTGCGCATTTCAAGGATTTGCATATTAGTTCCAATTATCAACCACAGTTTCCTGTACCATCAACTTCAACAGCTGAAACACCGCCAACTTCTCCTAAGGAATTGAATATGGAACTAGACACAGAGGCAACCAACACAGAACAGGTTAAATCAGAAAATAGAATAGTGCTTTCAGAGACAATGAGAAGACTCCAGCAAGAACCCATCCTTCCAATCTCCTTATTATCTAAACTGTGAGTTTAAAAATTCAAATACATCAAAATTTTATACTCCATTATTTTTGTAATTTTGAAAAAATAAGGATAGAATTTCTTTTAATAAATATGATGAAGCTTTACAGTTTTTGCCTTTCAGAGAGAGGCCCACCATGGCTTTAGTTCTTTGGAAACCACCAAGCAAACATCTACGTATATTGCCAACCAGGGACACACCAACTCCAATTCCAAGCACATCCGACGATAATAATAACAACAACAATAATAACAATAATAATAACGAAGCTATTTCCAATTTAAATGAAACGTTATCGAGTAATTCGTCAGTTTTCGAGCCGATGGAGTTATGAAGGTAATTCGTTAACATATTGCTTTTACATTTTCGTATATCGTTAGAAAAAATGGGAACACGATAATCGTATTCCAAATGTACGTAAATTAGAAGACAGATCAAACAAAAAAAAATCGGAAATATGTTATACCTTATATTTTTTATCTGATAGTATTGTGCTTGCTTAACATGGTAAAATAAATGGGTATGAAACCTTTCTATTAAATCAAAGTACTCTATCAGTTGGCTAATCGTAAGTTACGTTACCATTGCGACTCTTCGGTTGAAATATATTTACCATCATAACGGATAGAAATAAAAAAAAAGCAGAAGAATAATACGAACAAGTTCCTTTTCTATACTAAATATAATTTGCGTGTGTAAATTAACTGAAAGCAGAAAAAAAGACAAAAAAAGCATATATTCTTTAACAAACGCGTTCGAATGGTTTTAACATCGCTCTTAGTATTATTGTAATTATCATTAATACACAACAAGCATAATTCTACTATTGTTATTAATCTTGCGTTGTTTCTTGTGTTTTGGTGTGCATGTTGTATGTTTCTGACTGGGTTTGTAGAATAAATATGCAATGTAAAGAAAATCATAAACAACAAAAAAATGGAAAAAGAACATTGGAATGCATAGGAATGGATAAAACGTTAAAAAAAAAAATAGGTCTTGTATCAAGGTAATTTTATTTCTACATTATGTACAATGTATACAATGTAATGTTAAGGCAATTGTATGAAGAACAATTGAATTTGCCGTATGACTGGGTGACAACTTTAATCGTTTGTCATGAGTGAGTCCAATGTGTTTCTGGATGTATGAAGTTTTTGCATAAAAATATAACAACATTTCATTAATATTGAGTTCTTCATTTATTTGTTACGAATGTACAAAATAATTGTAAGTTCATTTAAAATTGTAAGTAATAATTGTTAAGTCAGGAATGAATGTTTATTCTTTTTTTCTTTTTTCTACAATTTATCATCCAGAGGTTCTCCATTGATGGCCGCTGCGATCTTCTTGTTATCCAACATTGTTACATGATTTCCTTCAACCTCGTGCACCATCACCCTTCCATGAGTTAACTAAAGAAAAACAGAAATTTATTCCATAAATATTCAAGTCAATTAGACACTAATATAAATATCAATATCTATTACCTTTCCCAAACCATAATCGTCCGAAACTTGTATACTAGATACCGTTGGTACCAACAACGTGATAGGTGTTCTAAGAGGTGGTAAGGAAGTAGGGTCGTACTTATCTATCATGTTCAAGCGTTTAAATATGAACGAAATAATCGACTTCTGAGATTCTAGTGTGTAAACCTTGCAAATTTCCTCAGGCATGTGTTTCACTGCCCTGTCCAATTTCTCGTTCCAACTGCTGCAGTTATTTAACTCTAAATTGCACTGCGAATGCGTATGAATTAGTCATCGTGTTTCGCGTGACATGAACGTTCATTGATTAATATTGAAGGTGTGATGTACCTCCAGAATAGTAGGTGACTTAACAATAGTCAATACATCAGTGAGGAATTTGTTTTGGTTCTCGTTTTGGTTGGGCGAGGTGAGGTGTTGCGTCTTTATGGCTTTCATGTAATCTGGAGATCCATCTATTAAGATGAGGTGACCTACTAGGGCGTGAGCTTCTAATCTTCTGACTAATTCTATGGCTATTAGGGATCCATATGAATAACCTACGATCACGAAGTCGCTGCGACCTTTACTCCTGGCCAAAACGTGCTAGAATAAAAAAAAATTGCATCCTTTATCCTGAAGCCTTTTAATTGTTAAAATGTGAATTTTGATTAAGATATATACAGGTGTAAGGCGATCAGTCATCTTTTCTATTGTTTCGTCTGTGTCACATATTCCCAATTGCAAGCAAGTAGCAGGTACTTTCAATTTTGGAACTAATAAGGAGAAAATTGATGCAGATCCTTCAATTCCTGGTATGAGAAAGACTTCGTTCTTTTTTTCGCCGCATTTAACTGGAAATTCCACGCAATACTGGGTGTTTAATATAGAAACATTCAAGGTCCTCATCAGTAGATTC
The DNA here is from genome assembly GCF_001263275.1 of Habropoda laboriosa. Taxonomy (NCBI): domain Eukaryota; kingdom Metazoa; phylum Arthropoda; class Insecta; order Hymenoptera; family Apidae; genus Habropoda; species Habropoda laboriosa. The sequence continues at coordinate 460,618 of NW_017100254.1, forward strand.
ATGCCAATCAAATTCTCTGCCTTGGTTACTGTCTTCTTCATCTGTTTCTTTTGCTGTTTGGAGTCTTTTGCAGACATCTCCACCAGTTTGGCTATGTTTAATACTCGAATATCTTGTGGAGTGAGGAAGACTTCAAAGTCTCTCTCCATAGTCTGTTTTATCTCCACAGCCATCATAGAGTCCATTCCAAGCTCAGCTAAGGAAGAACTCTGGCTCACAGTCTTCAGGTCCTTTATATCTAAATTTTAGAAGAATAATTTTTCAACGTAAAAATTCCAAAAGTGGATTAAATCAAGCATCAAAGAATACTTACTCATAATACCCATCACTGTCTCAAGAATATTGCTAGCCTCACTAGCACTGGGACGTTTCTCTGCCACTACCATACTGGCCACAATAGGCCTATTTTGACACATGAACTTATCCAATTCCTCCAAGCATGAAGATATTCTCTGAGGCAAGGTTCCACCAATCACCAACTGCTGTTTATTCTCCAACATCTCTGCAGCAAGACCAACATCTCCCACAGCTCCCCATTGAATAGCCATGCCTGGAAGACCTTCCTCCACTCTTCTCTCACAGATCCTCTCCAACACTGCATTACCCATTCCATAATTAGTCTGACCAGGAGTTCCTCTGCCACAAGAAAGAGAAGAGAAGACCACAAAGTGGTGAAGCTTTGGACAGATCTTCCTGGATAATTCATCTAACTTCTTGGTGATACTGGCTTTAGGTTTCATGCTCTCTGCAAACGACTCTTCACTCTGGTTCGTCATCAGGCAATCCTTCAACAGAGCTGCCAGGTTGAAAATGCCATCAACAGGAGCCTGTTTCTCAGCTGACTTAAGGATAAATTCACAGTCATCCGCCTTTGAAGCATCCACACCAGAAATTATGAGGATTTTAACCCCATAGGATTTCCACGTTTCGGTCCTCATACGTTGGTAGCCAGTTTTGATCCCATTTCGAGAAACTAATACAAGATTCATGGCACCACGCATAATCAACCAATCTGCAAGTTCCAAACCAAGTCCTCCTAGACCTCCTACGAGCACGTAGCTCTTATCTCTAATGGCGTTGAATCGTGGATAGGCAAGAATTGGTGCATTCAGTGGCTCCTTTTCATCTCTTACTTTTATCAAAATCTGTGAACAAAATTGGACAATATTTATTCTCAAGAAACACACTACTGCTTCAAATATTCACCTTTCCAATGTGCTTTCCTGCTGCCATAAACCTGAAAGCTTCCTCAATCTGGTTCTTTTCAAAGCATTTTCTTACCAGAGGTTTGATAGCTTTGCTATTCAATCGAGTTACCACAATATTATACATTTCCTCCTGCACGCTGGGAATAGTACCTTTGATCACACGGTCCAGCATAATTCCATGGAAGCTTATCTCCTTCAGGAAGATATCCATTCCAAGCTTATTATTGGAAATCAAATCGAATTTACCAATTTCTAGGAAACGACCTTGATAGCCCAAGCAACGGATCGAAGCTTGAAGCTTGTCTTCGGCCAAAGAATTAAGAACAATATCCACTCCTTTACCATGGGTCTGTTTCATCACCATTTGCTCAAAACTCGTGTCACGAGAATTGCCAATGTGGTCATCGTCTATGCTAGGGAAGTTTTCCCTGATGAATTTCCGTTTCTCTGGTGTACCTACAGTGGTGAAGACCTCACAGCCTTCATCAAGTGCTACGTTGATGGCAGCTTGGCCCACGGCTCCACTTCCAACGTGGATCAACACCTTCTCGCCTTTCTTCAATTTTCCAAATTTGAAGAAGGCGCAGAAAACAGTGATATAGGCGGAAGGAATGGTGGCTGCGTCTTCCAAGGACCAATTTTCAGGCACAGGCCATAGAGAGAACTTAGACGCAGTGCATAGGTTGGATATACCTCTGAAGAACAGTTAATCGATCAGATTTATGGAGGAACAATTTTCTGAAATGTGATTATTACCTGTTCTGAACGAAGCCCATCACTTTGCGTCCTTTAGAGTCGATTCCACTGAACTCGAAACCAATCTGACATTCTCTGTTAAATCTGTCAGCCTCAATAGCCTCTGGCATTAATTTACCAGTGGCCAGCATCACGTCTCTGAAATTTAAAGAGGAGTACACCACTTTGACCACATTGTCGGTTTTTAGATCCGGTTGGATTGGCCCCTCTATCCACTGCAAGGAGCTCAAGTCTCCTTTAACCTGAAGAATAGTTACTTAATCAGCTCTAGAAGACTTCTTCAAGATTCTGGAAGAGTTCTTTAAGAACTAGATCATGGTTTAATATTTTTTTGAAATTTTCATTGGTATTTGCGTACCTTTAAATTAGCGTAGGCATGGGGAATCGGAATTGGCTTCAATTCTGGGTAAGGAACATGTCTATATGTACCCCAGACTCTTCCTGGTCTCAAGACATTGTAACTAATGTCTATGTTAAGCTGTTTAACGTAGAATGGATCATTCAGTGAGAACTTGGGAGCATTTTTGTCCTGAATTATTACAGTCTTCACTATTTGTCCATTAGGCTCACGTCTCAAGCATTTCACCAAGCCTAGAACTCCATTTTCCATGTCTCCTTCTGCGACTAATACCAATCTTACCGTATCGTTACTGTTTTCATCTTTCTCATTTACTAAAGTTTGCTTCACCTTTTCGAGCCAGCTGAACTCATTATTCTTCACGTACACTACTTCTGTTCTCTGAGGAGGTTTCTCTTCTTTCTTCAACAACAATAACGTTTGATCGTTGAAACTTTTTTCTAATACAACGTTTAGTCCACATGCTTGGAAATAAGAGAAAGCTTCTTTGTCAACGATAGTTTCTCTCAGTAAAATGAATCCATGATCTTCAGTGGCAAGCAAAAGTTGCTTCAAAATATTCTGCCTCCTTCTTAACCAGATATCATAAGCAATTGCCATGAAAACACTTCCATCTTCTGGTAGTTTATTTGGTTTTACTATAGTGACGTTATCAGGGAGTGATAATTTTTCGCATCTTTCTGTTTCTGCTGCGAGAAACAATTTTGGACGAATCATTGGCAGATTTCCTAGCACTTTAATGAAGGTTGGCGTTAATGTTTCCTCAAGGAGTATTTTATCCTCAGGGTTGATCAGTTCAAGTATCTTTGGATTGGTTATTATGTGACTCTCTAAGGCAAGATGAGTAGACAATATGATCATGTCTTCCAGTGAAGTTTGAGCTCTATCGCGGTGCGGCACGAATTTGTATTCTTCTAAAATCGGGTCGGCTAATAGTTTTCGAGTCTGAATGGCGTTGGCTTTCAATCCGCGAATTTCGATTCCTCCGGATTTTATTATGCCGTAATCCTTATATACGAACACTGGGATCTCTGTAAAAGAAATCATTAATCTTACAGAAATGTGAATACTTTTGGAAGTAAAAAGTTAAGTAAAAATTTCAAAGAAACCTTCGAAAGTACTTTAATTGTACTTTTTGAAATTCATAAAAATAGCGCCACGTACCATTATCTTCGTCTGTAAGATTTCGAACTCTATTATTGTGAACCTTAACATCAATCACCAGCTTTTGTATCGCAGTTGGCACGTACAAAGCTCTGGTATCAATTCCCAGAAGCTGTATCTGCAACATATTATCCATAAACGCTACCCAGTTCTTTACCCAAGCGATACGTCCTCTCGTTCCACCGATAGAAGCACTTCTTAATCCACGGAACAATCCAGTGTATTCGTAACCACGAATTTTGAACTCTTTATAAATGTCCTTGGTATTCAGAGCTTCTTCATCTTCGATTGGTGTTAGGAACCTGGGCGGTATCGTCTCTTGTTCAGGATTTGTTGGCTCACGAATCATTCCTGTTACTACAGTCGTTGATCTCTCTGATATTTCGAATCTTCCAGTTCCTAGAAAATTATTCAATTGTAATCATAGTGTTGTAATTGAAATTGAACGAAAAATCTACCTCTGTGAATCATCACTGTCAGTAGAACATTGTCCTTAACAGGAATAGTGGTTGCTCGTTCGAATTTCACATCTTCAAAGACTACAGATATCTCGTCGTATAATTTTCCCTGCAATAAACTCATAGTTTCCCAGACCATAATCAGGTATCCTGTAGCAGGGACCAAATTCCTTCCATCGATCACATGGTGAATCATGAACTCGTAGTTCTCATCCTTTTGATCCACTTCGATTAGTCTTTCTGCTGTGGTGATTTTCTGACGCCGTGTGTAAACTGGTACGAACCAGTCATCAGAGTGTTGCCACCTGAAATACAATATTTTTAAATTTTTAAATTATTTTTTTTTTATTCATAATTTTATTTTATTC
>NW_017100254.1:465081-470281 GCF_001263275.1 Habropoda laboriosa
CATAATTTTATTTTAATCATCCTGATAAGTCACCTAATATGAGGAGAGATCATGGGAGTGCCACGGCTAACAGGATATTCTACGTGAGGATAAAGATTCGCGAGCTGAGGTTGCAAGCCAATGTTATACAATTTTCCAAGTGCTTGCAAGAAGTATTCAGCGTTATCTTTGTGACCACGTTGAGTTAATGGTACATTCGTCACATTCTGATCCAAGGATCTTTTCAGGATCGCCTGTAGGAGACCATGAGGCGCGATTTCTATTGTTATCGCGTCTGCTGGGATCATCGTAGCCGTTTCAGAGAATAATACAGAGTTTAACAGATTATTCGTGTGATATTCAGCGGAGGAATACTTTGCAGCTGGGGTGTTCCACTGATTACGAGGCACTGAGGTGCTCAGCCACTTGGAACTTCGTGGTTTTGGATTTGGTATCACTTTCTTCAAGTTTGCTAGTAGTTTTGGACCTGCTTGTGCAATATAGCGACTGTGGTAGGCGATATTGCTGCATGGAACTTCTTTGGCGAAGATTTTGTTGGCCTAATGTAATTAGAGAGCGAAGATTAAAATGATTATGCAATTAAAAATTGGAAACCCTGAGAAATAAGACGAACCTGCAACTTGGTGATAAACTCCTTCACAGACTCAGCAGGACCACTTATGGTAGTGCTATTAGGACCATTATGGCAAGCTACTTCGATATCCGGTGGACACAAGTCTTTGATCTCCTCATAACCAAGACCAACTGCAGCCATAGATCCCTTAATCATTTTGGTCTCTATGGAAGCTAGACCCCTGGAATAAGCTGCAAGTACCATTTGCTCAGCAGTGAAGCATCCATCAGCATAGGCACATCCAAGTTCTCCAACAGAGTGACCAATGATATTGTCTGGTTCGATGCCCACGGTTGTTAACAGATCAACAAGTCCAATCTATGTGAATATTATAACAATGTTGATATAAATTAGAGAAGAATTATCTTTCGAAGATTTAAAGGTACTTTACCTGAATAGCAGCAATTCCAACGAAGGAATTCACAATATTATCGAAAGTTTTTTTATCCTTGTTAGTGATGATATCGACGATGTTAAGGCCATGTGGTTTCAAGACTGCGTCACATTTTTGAATGGCTTTCACGAAGATAGGGAACATCATCAATGCCTCACCTATTAAATTCCAAGATAATATTCGAGTTAATTTTCGCTTTCAATCTTGTAAATTCTTAAGGAATTTTCATGTTAAGATTTCTATATGTACCCATGCCAGCCCATTGGGATCCCATTCCAGAGAATACGAACCAAATTGGTCTCTTCATGCCAGAATACTCTTGAATCTCCCTTGGCGGTTTCTCTGATATTTTAGATCCAACTATAGTGTACCCTCTGAACATGTGACCAGTTACATTCTCTGCATAAATGTCATGAAAAAGTCGAATGTACTCCACGTCCACTGGAATACTTTCCATCTGAAAAAATTATTTATCCTTACAATCTTCTTCAATTTCATAGACAGTGGCTAGAATTTACTCACATAGCCTAGAAGAGTTTCTAGCGCCTCGTGTGTGCGACCAGAGACTGCTACCAATCTAGGAAGATTATCAGAAGGTGCTCCATTGTTCACTTTCTCTTTAGTACAGGATTTTAACAAGACATGAACATTGGCACCACCAAAACCAAATGAATTTATTCCCACATAACCACCCTTCCATGGAGTTGGTTCTACGACTACTTCAACCTTTCCCTCATCAAAACATTTTATGCCTTTCATGGGACTTTTGAAGTGTATGTTTGGAGGAATGAGACCTGACTCCATTGCAATGATGATCTAAAGAAAAATATTCTCTTTCTATCTTAGTCTTTCAAAAATTTAGATCCTCTATCCTGATCTATCCTTGCTAACTTTAAACAATTTTTGAAACATTTTTGTGCTTAATTTTACTGAAAATTAAAAGCATACCTTTGCTATAGAACAGAGACCACTGGCAGGCTCAGTATGCCCTATGTTGGACTTAATAGAACCAATCTTAAGAGGAGTACTTCTGCCCTGGCAGAACACCTTCTCTATAGCATTTAATTCCTCAGGATCTCCAACACTGGTACCAGTACCATGAGCCTCCAAGAAAGCTAGAGAGTTAGGTGAGATATTGCACTCCTTGTAGAAGTCAGTTAAAAGCATCTTCTGAATTTCACTGGATGGGAAAGTGATACCCTGCTCCTTGTAACCGTCACAGTTGCTCTTCGTGTAGACCACTTGAGCATAGATCCTTTTTGCATTTTTCGCTTTTTGCAACACGATCACGCTTACTGCTTCGCTACGAACGTAGCCATTTGCTCTGGCGTCGAAAGACTTACAGCGACAATCCGTGGATAATACACCTGGTTATCGAAAAGATCATGAGTGAAGGCTGATAGATTTTTGTCGGAATTGTTAAAAATTACCTAGTCGAGCAAACTGAAGAGACACGTAAGGATGAAGACAGAGATTCGAGCCACCGACGATTACTGTATCGCATATTCCAGTTCGTATCATCCTGTAAGCTTGATCCAACGCGACCAAACTTGAACTGCAAGCAGTGTCAATCGCGTAAGATGGTCCATGTAGACCGAAAAAATAGGAGATCCTATTGGCTAACATAGCTCTGCTGCATCCAGTGATACCAAAGCCATTAGCCTGAAAATAGATTTGGAAGAAGTGTTAGAAGTTCACGATTGATGTATTAGGTGTACAAATTAATTTACAATGTTTATTTACAAAAAAATCAAACAATTTTAATGTTCAAAGTATCCTCCGTTATTTTGGACGACCTTTTTCCATTTATCGGTTAAATGATGAATTTCTTCTCTGAAGAAATGTAAGTTGTCAAGATTTTGTGAGAAAAGGCATCAAATTAATTATTGTACACCTAATAATTAAAGAGTCAAGAGTGATATCGTTGACGTTTACTTGCAACTTCTCGTAGAACCAAGTCTTCTCTGACTCACTAATACAAGATCCTATCACAACCCCGGTATTGCTCCCCCGTATCTGCCTAGGATTAATTCCTGCATCGAGGAGTGCCTCATAAGAGTGTTCCAGCAACAATCGACACATAGGATCCAACGTGTGAGCTTGTTTGTAGTGGACACCGAAGAATATCGCGTCAAACTTGGACAAACCGTTCAGTTTTCCGCCATCCTTTGGGATTTCAGCGTGATCTGTATTATAGAATTTTTCGATCAATTTTACTGTTGGCATTATTCGATTGAAATTCGTCACTTTAATTATGACATTTTTTAGATTAGTTATTTAATTATTTGTATATATTTTCATTTAAATATAACAATAATTCATTTCTGTCTTCGAATAACTCCCGAATTTAAGTTGAGTTACCTAGCCTCCATCTTGAGTAATTCTCCGTAATAAGGTCCACCTTGTTCATCAAGTTATTCTTCAACTGTATCACGTTGTCACTTGCAGGAAACCTTCCAGATAGTCCAGTGATCACAACTTCCTCCCCAGGTTCTGTCATTGCGTAGTTCACCTTCAATGGATTCACTTTCTCGTTGCAAGACATTTTTGCTCCCTTTTTTTTCAAATGTACTTTCCTTCAAGTTCGTTTTAATTACTAGTTTTAGGGTATAATAATTTAGCTCAGTGCCTTAGAGTAATTAAATTTGTATCACCACGATCGGCACTGAGACAATTAACGCAATTGAGAACTGGGGAAACGATGAAGGGCCTCTTATAATAATGGTTTTCCCCTCCTCGATGTGATACTCCTCCATTTCTTTCCTGAATATTCCTGTAACTGATCTGCATAATGATGGTCAGTCGAAATGACCTTTGAAAATTCTGATCGATTCAATTTCGTCGCTCAAAGTGTTCCATAATGGCGGTCGATCGTCTATCCTCTTTTAACTTACTTTCCGCGAAAAATAAGCCGCTCTAAAGTATATATTATCAGTTAAATGTTGTAGAATTTGCATGCGCATTATTGTCGCCGAAGTTTGTTTTTAATTTATAAGCGATGATTGTGCAAGAATTAGTGAAAATAAAGGATGAAGAGAAGAGGTGTAGGATCGATGAGGGATGTGCATTGTTAGAAATAAAAAAATTGAATATTTTTATTAAATTAGAATTTATTAAGAACTTTAGGCGATTATAATATGTCTGTCACTGGAAAAATATGTGTATCGAGATATATTGAATATATTCTCCATTTATATTACGCCGCGTACTTTTTATGAATCATACACGTCAATACATTTTATGTTAATTGTATTATAAAATATTTTAACTAACCAGTAGAAGAATTAATTATTCATGTGGTGAGACAATTTTATAAATATAATCACAAAGTAGAAAGTGAAGAAATGTGACGTAATTAATGATTTTATGGATCTAACAATTGATATTCCCGCAGTTAAAATTCTAATGATCAGTCGGAGGAAACGTATCCTTCTACAAAAGGACAATACTGATCATTGCATCACAATGAATATGCTGAACTGTGTATCCACTGTTCTCAATGAATATTCGTGAGTTCATTGTTAAAAATGTCAAGGGTGGCCGGATGTTGCATTATTCTACATAAGTATGTGCCCCGTTAGTGCCCCTAATTACAAAGATCAGTTAAAATTTTTACATGATGATCAAGTATTAAGCATAATTCAGTCAGTCTAGCTGTTTATGTGTATCGTAGTGAGTAATCACAGAAAAATAAAATGATTAAGAAATAGAATTTGATAGATTATTTTAACCAGGATTCATTATCTCCTTATCACAGCTGCTTTCTATATGAAAGATACAATATAAAAAATAAATTAATAAAAATGAATAATCTCTTTCATTCGCTTATTCTCTTCTATTCATAACAAACCGGACGGATATGTCGTCGTTGCAATTCATATCGGAAGGTCAAGTTTAATAGTTCCCTCAGCGACAATAGTTTATCCTGAGATTCTACATTATTTCAAAAAGAATACTTTCGTAATAATCCAATTTAAATAATCGAGGAGGAAATGCATAATACACTTCTTCACAGTAAAGGAAAAACTATTTTTTTATAAGTACGAATTAACATAAGTTAAAGGAGAATAGATTATTTAAATAGCAAAATATATTTTGGGCGTTATTAAAATACATGCTTCTGGTACATATAGCAAATCTTTATTCTGTTAGTAATAACGTTTTATTTCTAAAAAAAAAATTACACAAATTTT
>NW_017100254.1:470351-478386 GCF_001263275.1 Habropoda laboriosa
AGCTCGTAGAAAGTAAAAAATTACTTTTTTTTCTGTGATATGTATAAATATAGCAAATTTGGTTAATTAATACTACGCAGTACAAATCCTTTGTCATAGCAAACACTTGAGATCCGACTCTGTATAATTGTTCGATAAAAGCGAAAAAAAAGAATGAAATACAATAAAACACAAAAAGCTCTTCTAGAATCAAAAGTTTCGATACATTCATCACGCATTAGCAAGAATGTAATTTAAATTAAACAGATAAACACATGTTGCGACTTATTGATTAGAACTTATTTTGCTTAATTCTTACTAAATGTTTTTACAGTCTTGATCTCAGTTCTTTTGCAATTCCTACAATCGTATAAAAAATAGAACATTCCATTAGTTCTAATATCAAAATATTTTAATATTTGGAAACGCCAGCAAAATGTACTTTTTTTCCTTGACCATCTAAAGCCTCCATTAAGCTTGAAGTGAAACTGAACTCCGAACTGCTGTCATCATCTTGATCCCTGTAAAATGGGAAAACAAAAAAATTTTATAGTAATAGTTCCATTTTTATTTTAATGCTGTTTACTGAAGACGTACATAGTATTCAAACTTGTGAGACTGCCATTTAACTGTGGTATATTCGAAGGACCTTCCATTTTCAATAATTCTAGGAAGGAATTTACAGTTGCTACATAGATTCCTTTCGATCCAGCCAGTCCTAAATAACGAGGGCTAGATAACTCGATTAAAATTCGTTCTGGATTTGTCGCTGTAGTATACGCATCTTGGTCGAGTTTCACGATTTCCACGGATGAAAAATGTATGATAAACAAATATGGTTTACGGAAAGCTAATAGAAAAATAAGAAACATTTTTTTTCATGTAAATATAAGAAAGTATTTAATGTCAAGCAATGTAATAAATTTTGTTACCAAAAGCAAAAGGTAGATGATTCCAAGTCGGATCGATGTTTCGAGTTCTTTGGCCACTTTCGTTCACAAACATTCCAAACTCATTATAGCAAAGCAACAGCTCTACCTTTTCAGGTACAAGAGAAACGTTCAGAACGCACACTGGGAAAATGCCTAGTTTAGCTACTCCTGATAGCGCAGCTTTGACTGAGCTATCATCTTCTTCTGGAAATTCTATAAAATTACATAAATGCAAACATTAATTGTTAAAAAAAAAGGAGATACTAAAGAAAGTAAAAATATATATTTTTTTTATTACCATCGACGCAATAATTTTTTAGGTCGATTTGGAAAAACTTATTACATCCTACTATGAGAACGTTTTGAGCAAATATGGCACAACTACATGGCTCAGATGTCTCTAATTCTCGAACTCCAATGAATTCCCCAGACTCTTCTTCAGTGTACCATTTAAGCAATCTATATTAATGATAAAAAAAAAGTGATTATTAAAGAAGTTACTTAAAATCAAAAGATAGGTTAAACTTACATTACGTGAGATGCTGTTGCTGCACAAAGCATTTCCTTTTGCAACTGGTATAAATGGCAGCTATCAGCTCCAGTTAAAACAGCCTTCGTATTAATGGCCGGCCTCGAGCATTCGGCGGCCACCGCGTTACTTTTCAATTGTCGTAGACTACATGATACTAATTGCCTATTTTCACCAGCTATCATTAAAGCTATTCCCAAATGAGGGTGTAAGGTTAATTGATGCACTCTCTTCACTCCACGAATGGCAGTGAGGGTTCGCGATTTACCACCGCAATACGAAAACAAACCCTCTTCAGCACCCAGTAGAAGCACGTTCTCTTCAGTTAAATTTATAGCACAATTTAAATCCAACTATTTACAGAATGAACATACATTGTTAAGAAATAAAAAATATATTAAATACAATTTTATTAAGAATAAATATTAATTAGCTTACTTGATGTTTTTCTAGTCTTAATATAGTCTGATATTTTTTATTCTTATGAACATTACTCAAATGATTTTGACTAGTAACAGATTTCAAGGCTTTTAGCCAATTTTTTTTATCGGCTTGGCTCAAAGCCATGATATCTAAACGCGATGTCGGCCAACAAGTTGTCGATGAGTTAGATTCTACTCTAAAAATAAACGGCAAGTCCGACTTCGCCGTTCCTATTACATCGGGTTGGTATACGTTATCTACCACGCTGAATCCGTCTTTCTTTATTAGATCTAGGCGATTTATTGGTGCCATTCCGGGAGGCGGCTGATGCTCGTAAGTACACAAACACGTTCCCTCCAATCTGAGATACTTTCTTTCCCAACAAGTTCTCGATCGCTCTGGAAGTTTTACCCAACTTTCCATTGATGCATTATCGTTCTTATTTTGTGCACCACACACATCCTATTGCAATTTTATAATGGGTAAAAATTACTGTAAAATATACTATTGATACAATGAACACATTTACTGTCCACTGATGTCATTTTGATAAAGAACAAGATGTGTTTAAATTTTTATATGGGTAATTAAATTGAATATTATATAATTAAATAAAATAATATATTTTTGCACTGGACAATAAACGTGGTAAGATAATATCAGATATCATACTGTGTTAGGCTTCTCCGGTTGGTCCGGTTGGTCTATAGCTAATGTCTGAACGCTTCCAGACAACGATGATAAATTTTCGTCACTATTCCTCCAATTTTTGCCAAATTCTTTATTGTAACCTCCAGGCAAACCACAAGTGGTTGGGATAGTAACTGCACACTTCAAATGCGTCATTACTTGACACTCGTTGCAAATGGCGGCACGTTTCCCAAACTGAATAGAGTCTAAACACGCCGAGCATTTTCCAGCTCTCATTGGCAAGCCAACATCGAATCTATGAGGTATGTGTCCAGATCTCTGTGGCGACAAACGCCTAGTTAATGAACTGGCTGATTGTTCTATATTATAATTTGTATTTCTGACATCAGGCACTGCTGGAGATGTAGGCGCAGATGTTGAGGCATGCACAGCTTTCAGAGCTAATAATTGATCAGTCAACGTTTTAACTTTAGCACGTTCTTTTGCCAATTGATTCTCCAGTTCACGGTATCCAACTGGCATTCCAGTGCCGCTGGGAGGTAGATTCTCCTTTTGTTTAGTACCAAGTATTTTATCACATACCGTCTTTTTCTTTTTACTGCATTCTTCTAATTTGAATTGCAAGTAATCTATCAATTTTGTCTGCTGTTGTCTTGTACTTTCTGCTTTCACTTCCCTTTCTTGGTAAAACTGTCTCATTTCCTCTAGAATACTCTCCAATTCTGAAATTCTCATCCTAAGTTCTTGACCTTGATCTATACTACTCTGTAAATCATTCATAAGTACAAAATTCGCCTCTTTTAATTCATGAACTCTAGTTAAGTGTTGACTGCTTTCTTCTTTGACGACTCTCGTTTCAGCCTTAGTTACTTCTAAGGCTCTCTTCACTTCTGAAAGGTCGCATTCCAGATCGCCGCATTTGGTAGTCAATTCTTCGACCTGGCCGCTCAATTCTTGTACAAGTTTTTTGTACTGATCTCTTTGAGCGATTAATCCATTCCTTTCGCTCTCAATATCACTCGTCTCCGATTCAAGCCTCTCTATATTTCGTTCCGCAGCTAGTCTCAGTGATCTCTCTTCGTTTAGAGCGGAATGTGCTTCGCGGAGCTTTGCCTCAATGGATTCCAGTTCTTTCTGTAACTTCATTTTATCTTGAATAAGTAAATTTTCCCGCGTCTCGTGATTGCTTGTTAATCTTTCATAATCTGTAAGTTGTTCTTCCAGTACTGTGCATGTTTCCTTTAGAAGTTCAGTGTTTAGTTCATAACCCTTGATATCTTGTTCTAATTTTTCGATCTTAGATTCCAGTTCGATCTTTTCTTCAGTATGTTTTGCAATCATCTGAGACAAACACCTACTTTCAACATTTAGACTGTCAAAACGATCTTGAGTTACTCTTGCTTGCTTTCGTGTCGCATCTAATTCTCTACGTAGCGAAGCACTGGAAGATTGAAGCTCCTCTATTTGGTGGTTAGCCTGAGTTAGAGCCCTTTGAGCCGAATCAGCTTGCATTTTGTTTCTAGATGATTCCCTTGTAATGTCGTTTAATGATGCCTTTGCACTATCTAGTTCTTTAAGAAGTCTTTTAGATTTTTCTTCTTCCTCTTTTATTTTGCTATCTAATCTTTCGGTTAATTTTTGTTTCTCCTCTTGTAACGATTTAACTTTATCTTCCGTTTTTTTGCCTTCCCTTATTGCGATTCGTTTATCCAAATTCGCATCCGATAATTCTTTTTCCTTTTTCCACAAACTAATCTGTGCTTGTTTCGTGGTCTGACGTTCCGCATTTACGTTTTCTTTCATCGTTTGAAGCTCTTGTTCTAATTTCCGTACTTGTTCTTCTACATGAGTGTCTGTTTTAATTATACTCTTTCTAGGCATTATATTTGAATCTGGATATGTTTGGGTTTCCATTTTGAGAGTGGCATTCTCTGCTTCTAGTTTAGTGACGCTCTGCTCTAAGCGTCGTAACAATTCTTCTAAATTGCCAACCTTACGTAAATGTTCTTCTGTAAATGAAGACAAATTTTTACTACACATTATTTTATACATTATTTAAAAAAGTTACGAATTTATAGAAATGTACCTTCTTTTTCAAGAGAATCTTGTAACCTTTTTTGTAATGTAGCTTTGTCTTGTGCTGCTTGTTCGAAATTTAAAGCTAGGACTTCACTCTGTTCCAAATTCATCATAGTTTCAGTCAGGTCGGATTTCATTACCTTTGAACAAGAAAACAAGAAACTGTAGAGATGGATAAAGAATTATCACTGAACATCAAAGGAAATATTGATTATGTACCTGTAGTTGATGTTTCAACTGTACATTTTCAAGTTTTGATATCTCTAATTGTTCTTGCATTGTTGTAACCATCTGTTCTGATGCTATAGCACTATCTAGTTGCTTTGACCTTTCTTGCAATTGTTTTTTTAAAGCTACTATTTCAGTATCTCTGGCTGGTAATGTAGCTTGTATACTGCGTAACTGTTCCTGACAGTCCTTCAGTTCATTTTGACCTAATTCTAAAGCAACATTCAGTCTTGACTGACGGCAGTGATTGGAATCTTGTTCATTTCTCAATTTAGTCTCTAAGTCTGTATTTTTTGCTATTTCCAAGTCTAATTTTGCTCTGAGTTCAGCTAACTGATTATGTGACCTTGTGGCTATTTCTTCTAGTTTAGTTTCAACACCTTGAATACTTTGTCGACTAAGTTCTCTTGTTTTGGCTAATGATTCTTTATATTGCATCTAATAAATCAGAAAAACAAGTAAAAATTAAACCAGTATTATTATAATATGTTACTAGAATGTACTTATATATACTTATATATATATGACACTAACCTGAAATACTCTAAGTTTGTGTAATTCAGCATTTGCTGTTTCAAGTTCACATTCTGTCCTTTGTAATCTTGAACTCATTTCATTATTGCTGGTGCACAATTCTGTAATTCTTACAGTTTGCAATTCAATATGCTTATTCAGCTGTGCAACCTTATCTTTCTCTGCATTCTCCCATTTACGTTTAGCATCTTTTATTAAACAAAGAGCTCTAGTTTCTAAATCTCTTCTTTCTTGACGTTCTAGCTCTGTCATTATAACATAATAATTGCACACAATATACATGTACAAGAATATACAAGAATCTACTGATTACAATTCCTACTATGTGTACTACTATATGATGATAGCCATAACTAATAACATTAATAAGTTTTAGAAACATTGTACTCATAAATTCACGATTATTAATATAATACATATTGAATATAAATATGATCATGGGCTAGTCAAACAAACTCCATGATCACTGTATTGATTAATGTAGTAAAGTACACATTTAATGCAAATTAAATTACCCAGTGTCTTTTTTATTCCAGTCAATTCTGATCTTGTTGCAATTAATTCTCTTTCAAATATATCCCTCTCCTTACTAAATACTTCCAATCTTTTTGTTTTCTCTTGAAGTTGGACTTCCAACTGCATCATCTGACTAACTTTATCCTGTAGTTCAAATATCTGTTTTTGTTTCTCCTGCATCTCTTTCTTTTTGCTGCCTAATTGTGCCTCTAGTTCACTTTTTTCCTTAGAGAATTTTTCAAATTGAGATGAATGATTCTTGTGAAACTTAAATTCAAAAGTAGAAGAGCACTCTTTTGGGACATCTTTGGAAGGATCTTCTAATTCTAATGCAGGAGCATTTCTATCATCACCTATAAATGCAGAATACATCAGTCTTCAAAGAAAATATGCAATGCCACTAAAACACTTTTTCTGAAAAAATGTTACCCAGACTCTTCCGCATTATGGCCAAATCACATTTTGCAATTCTCAATTCTTTTTCCAACTGTTTTCTCTCCATCATGGACTTGTAGCGACATAAACATGGCGAGTGAGTGTGGTATGACTGATGAGAGAATGTAGAATAATTATTGAGTGAGAGCGTGGTATGACTGATAGAAAGTGTGAAGTGAGCGCAGAAAAAGAGAGAGAGAGTAGATGCGAAAGAATGTGAGAGGTGTGCGCCACGGCGCCACGTGCGACAGATCAGAAACAAGCGAACCGCCGAGCAGGACACAATCCATATAAAAGAACTTGCAATAAAGCCAAGGGCAGTACAATTGGTAACCTTGACTCCGAGTTTTCATACTGAAAATGGTGGTTCTGTTAGCGAATTCGACCTAGCAAGGTCAGTATTAAACTTTCGCTATTTTGGGTAGACAAACCAGAAATATGGTTTTATCAAGTAGAGGCTCAATTCCATATCTGTAATATTACACAAGAAGATACTAAATTCAATTATCTGGTGGCTCAGCTAGAACCGAAATATATTGAAAATATATGGGACATTATTAATGGTAATAGAAGTAATAAATACACTTCGGCGAAACAGAGGCTGTTAAGCATATTCAAAGAAAGCGAAAATAAACGCATTAAAAGATTAATTACAGGAATGGAACTGGGAGATATGAAATCCACCCAGTTGCTTCGCAAAATGAGGTCATTAGGGGACACAGACGATATCTCAGACAAAGTTCTAAGAACTCTGTGGCTCGAAAAAATGCCAAACCACGTGAGAAGTGTTTTGATAGTGAAGCGACGAAACGTTAGAAAAATTGGCGGAAATGGCGGACAAGATGGAATTGGCTAGTGTCAGTAAGGATATACATTGGAATGATATTATGTCGAAAATTTCTGCCCTGGTACAGCAAATAACAAGAAGCAGAAGCTTCGATCGAAGTTACGGGAAAAGGGATAGTGGGTTGGTGCCCGTGGAGCGCTGAGCGCTCTGTTCGCTGTGGTGCGGGAATATTCAAATAAAACTTGGAAGATTTTTCGTTGTAACTAGTACTTCTACATACATATATTTCACAACTGTTCAAGACCTTTTAAGATTAACGAAGCTTCAAGAATCAAGATACAAAATTGGAATGAATAACTTTGGAAATTTTTGGACACGAGGTCTCTCTTCTTGTTCTTCTCCCAGAATCTGGATCCTGGTGGTCCAATCGAGAAACACTTTCCACCCCATAGATCGGCGCTTCTTCTCCCACACGTACCCCACCCCCGATCCTTCGTTAGTGGATGGTGGTGGCAGTGCTTCGTTGATAGTGGTGGAACGCAACGCCGATGTAACCGCCAACGTGATGTGCACGTGCGAGGGAAAGTGTGCACGTAGTGATTCGCGCGAGAACTAGCCCTTGACAATATCCCTGTTATAAAATTAAATAAACTAAGTCCGGGTAACGTTAGGAACACTTTAAAATGATAAAGATCGTAAAAATTCCGAAATTTGAGCGTAAAACTTAAAAACATGCGTGAAAATAGCTTACTGATTCCGAAAAATATTGAGCATCTAAAAAATGGTTGATTTACACTACCTAGATTCCGAAAAATTCGAACGTCTGAGAAATAGTTGACTTACACTACTTGCTTCGATTGTGAATATTTTCCAAAATATGCAACTCGAAGCTAATTGGTAGTGTTAGTCAATAACTTCTCAGACATGTCAAAATTTTCTAAG
>NW_017100254.1:478467-487540 GCF_001263275.1 Habropoda laboriosa
TGGAAATTGTTTATACCTTTTTTTTAACATTTGAAAATTAATGTTTTTTTTCTGTAAATTAGAAATGGAACTTTCAGGCCACCACAAGAAACAAGGAAAGGACTTCAACCTCAGGAAAAATGAAGAAATGCAATTATTTACGAAAAAATGAATTACCTATTGTAAGATAACTGTACAAAATGTATTTTACAAAAAGTTAGAATATGCCAGTATTGTTTTACAGCATTTTACAGTCTACATATCCATTTCGCTCTTACACACCACATCCATTTCGTTTTGCGAAACACTTATTCTTTAAATAATATTCCATTACAAAATTAAATAAACTAAGTCCAGATATCATTAGAAAGGCGTAATAAAGGAAAATGTCCTATATCTTATATGTAATTTCATATTTACATTTAGTTCTAAATTTAACCACTACCAATGTTGTAATCTTGTTCTATGTTGAATCCGTAACATTGGAAGCGGCAAGAAAATGGTAAGGGGGCTCTAGAGCTTCCGTGTCGTGGATGAAAAAATTCATTGGGTGATAGGTCTATTCTATACCTTGTCTGCGGTGAAACCTTCAATTTCATTTGGGAGTATTTAAGGTCAATTATGTAAGCGTAAGCATTTAAAAAGTTTTATTTTTTGTACTTCCAATTACAACAATGGTAAATGAAAGAAACATTGCGCAGCACATTCCGTTTTAAACTCAAATTCAAACCATTATGAGATTCTTGTCGATTACCACCTCCTTTTAATAAAAGAATTTAAATGACATCATTTAACAGTAATTAGCATACTACATCGTACGACTAAATATTATAATCTGTTACCGAAAATTTTCGTTAAAAACGTCAGATCAGTTCCAATGATATTCGTACAAGGCGCCCCTATACATATTGTGCGCTCTTTAAAGGTCATCTTTATCTCCCGAGAAAAAAAAGCGTTCCCATAACGCTGCATTTACAGTCAGCGATATGAAATTCCAATCGCGCGTATGTATATATAAATACGCAGACATCTTCGTTTTCGTTTTTAATGCTCGTTACGGGGAGGAGAAAGTAAGAATCAGGAACTACCGACAGACACAGGTAACAGGTATAATGTAAATTAACCCACGCGACCTCGTGTGATTGGCGAAATGTCAGGGCTGCGATTCAGTCTGAGTACTCCTTTTACGAGATATCGATTTTTCTCATCCCGTTCGCTTGATTGCAGACGCGCGATATCCCCACTAGTGTATCGTTCTCCTTACACGCGTGTTTACACGTTCGCCTTGCATAAATCATCCGCTCGAGTACATCATATTAATTTGCCCGGCCGATAAATATAGTTACCGGCTGATGGTCTTCTTCCAGCATGTTCCTTTTCAACCTCCCTGATAAAAGGGTAATAATTTTACATGATATCGAACGCGATACAGAATTAAATTGATCGCTGGTTTGTGACTGAATTAATCACTATCGAATTAACTGTTCTCCCATGAGTTGCCTCGTATAGATAAGTAACAATGCGAAAGTTTCAAAATATTGTAAAAAATTTTCATACAAAATATCGATCGTTAATGGTATTATCTCATCTTGGTCACTTAGTCAGATTAGCCAAGAATCTCCAGAGGCATTAAACGCTTTACGTTTGAATATTACGTCAGAGGCCGCGACTTTCTACATCCTCTTCACGTGTACTGTTATAAAAATTTCCTCGACATTTAATCACGTGAAAGGAATCTTACGACTCCTCTCTTGGTAAACCCATGCCGACACATAGATCGTGCTCTCTCCAAATCGAAAGGATAAAAAAGAAAAGGAAAGAGGAGGAAGGAATTCCGTTCGGTCGCGTCGTATTAATCGCGATGAAATATTACGCCATTTCGAACGGTGACGGCGGGAGATACCTATTCAGTATAGTGGTTGCAAAAATGGTATTTGCTTCCGTGGCAATTGGAGCTGGCTTCCCATGTCCACGGTTTCAATATATTAGAGTCGGAGAGATGCAAATGAATCGTTTAAATTTCACAATTTTACGAGCGTTAATTATTTGCGAATTTTAAGCCGAGAATCTTTCGTAGGCGCTAGATGTACGCGCGTGTAATTTCAATTTTATAGAGAAAACATTGATACTTAAATGAGAAAAGATTGATGATAGAGGAGGAGTTTTATAGTTTGAAAATGTGGAGAAAAAGCAACGAGTATGTGTCATCTTTTTTCACGGTTGATTTTATGTGCTACACCGGGGATCGTTTACTTTCTCAGCGGCGTTCTACCGTGACACGATGGGCACACGTGTCCTTTTCCTGTTTTCCCTATCCTTTTCCTGGGACATTACCCCGCGATTAGACGGGACAGAACGTTACGTGGAATTACGCAAGCTCGTTTCCATGAGTTTCAGAGCGTATTGCCGGCGTAATCGTCGTAAGCCCGTTACTTTGATGAGATTGAACTTCCTTCGACGACGGTGTGCTCTGTTCAAAAAAAAAATAAAAATACTGTCGTTTCTGTGTAGCCCGATCGATGACGGTTAATAAGTTCATAGAGAGGTATAACTGTACCGTTTAATTTATATGTTTCATCGGGAAGGAGGCGTTGATACTGTGGTATTAGAGATGCGATTTTATTACATTTTTATTAGTGTGGTAAATAGGTCGCATAATGTAACGGTACGAAAATAATGGTATTCGCCCCAAGAAGCTGTTGTTTAGCTGGAAACTGCACTACGTTCGATTCTGACATTGTTTGCGAAAATACTGAATTAAAAACGTATCGAAGTACTCCAGTACTTAAGCATTCGAGATCGCAAGCATTTGAGATAACTCAAGAACTCGAGATCTCAATAACTCAATGACTCGATAATTCAAGGACTCAATAACTCAATGACTCGATAACTCAAGGACTTCATAACTCAAGGACTCAATAACTGAATAATTCAACGACTCGATAACTCAATGTCTCAATGACTCAATAACTCGAGGACTCAAGAACTTAAATATTCGAGTGCCCAAATACCCGAGCACTGGAGTATCGAAATCTTTAAGTTCTAAAGCATTGAAATCGACAGAACGAAAAGTGCAGAAGTCAGTAGAAAAATTCCCTCTACCACCACTTAACGAGGTAACCGTACAAACATCAGGCCACTGTCTTGTATCGCCTAAGTGAATTGTCTCGTCGTTTCCGCGCCGACGAGCAAAACTTGGAAACTGTTTTCCAGCGGATCTCCACCCTTTTTGTTTTCCTTTTCTTCGTTAGTCGTGTCGACGTCAGTCCCGTTGGACTTTGCTTGGAAAACGTGTTTCACATTCCATTGAACCGGAGAGAACACGCATACCATTCGTCAGGATCTTGTTTCACCTAATCATTCACCAAGGTGCAAACTATCCTTGGCTTAGAAATCGTTCAGAGTTCAGAGTTCAATTTACGCTTATCCTTAACCATCAACTTTACACATCTTTTTTCATTATTTTGAAAACAATTACTGTAATGGGATAAATATTATCATTATATTTGATGTATTTTTATAGATCCAGCGAAGCTGTTCAAGTTATACGAAGGAGAATTCTCCGCTTTCCCCATGCGTCGTATGCTTTAATACTCACCACGACCAATCGGTTAAAGTCTCATTATTGATGGACTCTTATTCAACAAACATGGTAGGGTGAGCTGTTCTAATATGGAATACTTTTTTTCACGCACATATTTTACTTATTTACAATGCTTTTATATAAACTTAAATATTATGATTTTGTAGGAAATTTTATGCTATTCTGACTGGTAATAGACAAACTGAAAATATAATAACGGTTTAGACAGTATTTATTATTTTTACCGAGGTCCTCATTTCCCATATTTGGCTGATGGTGCTCCTAATATGAGATACTTTATTCGCCTAATATGGAATAGCATATTAGAAGATGGGAAGCAGGATATAAATAAGTAAGTAACGCGTCTGATAATTATCTTTACTTAAAAAAAAATAAAATTTGTTATTTTTTATACAACATTACAAAGAATTCTTTACAATTGCTTCAATCGAAAGATTTGAGTTCGCTTTTTAATTGTTTAACAAAACGGAACAAAGTTCCTCGACAAGTAGAGCCTTGAAAAATCCAATTTTTTTATCTACAACCGCTTGTATTACTCTACGCATATCTTCTTTTTTCTATTTCTTTCTAACTTGCACGATAAACGACAGCTAAAGAACAGAAAACACGTCTCACTTAGTCGTAATGGAATTAGACGTACGTGGTCTCTAATATGAAATATTCCATATTGGGCTCGTCGAGGTATTTCCATACTAGGAAAATCATTGTTGTTTAAGTTTTCAGAAATATTGTATTAACAAGATAGAAATTAATAATATCCATGCTGGTTACACAAACCCGACCATATTTGAAAGATAATCACGTAGAAATAAAGTTAACGTACTTATCTTGTTACGTATAATACCAGTCTAAAAATTCCTATGCAAAAACTCGGATTGTTATAATCTCTGCTAACTGGGTGAAATAAATGACAAACGCAACCGATTGTATTTACTGCCAATAGATGATAATGCCAGGATTCTTTAATATCGTGATATTTTATATTGGGCATGTATACCTATTCCATATTAGGACAACTTACCCTAGAAAGTATTACCATTCCAATAGGTCAATAATCCTCTCCACTGTTTATACTGCAGACGTTACACTATCATATCTCCGCGGCATGAATTATTTATACCGACATTCCACATCTTCTGCTTTTCATCTCACGCTCAATCATCTTAACCCTATCAAATCCCCTTCAATTAGTACAATCAACTCAGTTAAGTCTTCTGCATGACACAGTAGGAAAAGCTGTCGTCGTTCTTTTTTAACCATTACTTGTCAACAAATCCTACGCATACCCTTTCACATATTTTCTAAACGAAATCTTCATTTTCCAAGCTCCTTTTTACCACTCTCTGCAATTTAACCCTTTCGTTACCAGTGGGACCTATTCGCAAAAATTGACACCAATTTCAGAAATTCAATTTCAACAAGTTATTTAAAAAAAAATAATTTGCTCACAAAAGGGTTATCTTTGTTCGAAGGTATCGTGAAAAAATCGAAGAAACTTTGTTTCGTGAAGCTGCAACCGCAATTCCTCCGGGTCCCCGCGTACTCTCCAACGATACTTAGCGCATCTGGTTAGCATTCGCCGCGGCGCGGCGGAGGTGCACTCACGGCTCGCCGCGACTCGCCTTTGTCGATGTTCTCCTATATCGGGTGACCCGAATAAATAATACGTTCGAATGGGCCGATGATCTAGCTCTAATTTCTCTTCCCATCGTTTTCATCATAGCGCGATCGGTTACGCTTGATCTCACGCGCAAGTCGATACTCGCGGATTGTGTAACTCATGCATCGTGGGTAAACAGTGCATGATTCTCATTTTAATTGTCATCACTCTGTACATGAGACACTTCATCATCTGTGACTTCAAATTAGAAGACGAAAAAGAAACAACGTTAATTAATTACGTTGATAATTAAGCTTCAAGTTATTCGTAAGTCTACTTGCTACAAATTATTGAAATGTTTTCCTCTTTTACGATTTACAGGTAAAAAGAGAGGGACATAGATGATTAAAGTTCTGAGTTTATTCGAAGTCTATTAAACGATTGAATGCCTGTTTTTTTTTTTTTTCTCACTTTTCGTCGATTTACGGTTTGGTTAACGTGCGACACGTCCTTGCGAATCGTCTCACATATTAACTGACCTGAATAAATAATAAAGATAAACAGCGAGACTTAGTTTTAAGCCTCGCCTTTCATTTATATTCGCCGGTCGGTTCTAAACCGCGCGTGCCGGGTTAATGCGATTCGCCGCCATTACGGATGTCATCCTCGTACGTTTTATGAACTGAATAAACTTATCGAATAACCAACGAGAAAAGAGAGAAACAAGAGAAACATTAAACGGTACAAAATTATTAAAAAGAGGAACTGTGGAATTTTTATAGATGTAATGTATATAATTTTAGAAGACTCTTTGGGCAAAGCGGCAACACGACAGATCGCGCGCGTCGATCTTCGAAACGCACGCCTTTACGGTTTCAAATTATAGCCCGACGCGTTCTCTGATAGCAAACCGCAGCATAGTTCCATATACGCGTAGTGTGGAGCGTACAAAACGAAATATATCACGTATCGGCAATGATACACCCCGCGGTGTGCACGGGTGAAAATAAAATAGCACACTTATCCAACCAGTGGGGATTCGAGCTATGCGCCAGCTCAAATGGCAGCGAAAGTCCCAACTTGTGGGCACACACCGCGGCAAAATTGAGGATGAGATCAGAACAGCCGCCAGCTGTTCGCTATTACACCTTAAATCTAACGTGAACCGTATTGTAAATTAGTATGCAGATGTGTAGAGGAAGTTACTGTGCGAGGATAACTTTGCTGCCAATTTTTCTTTATATTTAATATTTAAGTAAATTTTAGGTATTCAATTGGAAGATTTTCATGGAACAGGTGGCAAGTATGTTAGGAAATTTTGGATATTCAATTGGAAGATGATAATCAGATAGGTGTTTAATGTTTAAGTAAATTATAGACATTCCATTGGAAGATTTTAATTGGATAAGTACCTAATATTTAAATAAATTTTACATATTCAATTGGAGGATTTTCATTGAGTAGGTAGCTAATAGATATGTAAGAAAATTTTGGATATTCAATTGGAAAATATTAATTGGATTAATACCTAATATTTGTGTAAATTTTAAATATTCAATTGGAAGATGTTAATTGCATGCCTAATATTTAAGTTACATATAAGGTAAAAAATTTTTTTATTATTCTTCCTTATAATTTTCTTGTTCTTCCTTTTTCTGAGACAGTAGCTATTTTATAAATAAAAGAGTAGCAGTTTATAAAATCCCAAAGGACCACACTTTTTCCACCTCTGTCAGAGTTAGGCTCTCAGAAAACCCTATATTCTCTGTTTTACAAGCTCGGCCATTTTTATGGGCTAAACTTTCGGCGGTCCAGCGAGTCCTCAACGTCTTTACGATCACTCTCCAGTGTCCTCAGTTAACCCTGAACTTGTAGGGTAAGTAACGAATTTCAACTAATTATACATCCTCTTGATTATTGAAATTCGCTATTCAACGACGAAAGAATTAATAATCCATGAATTATGTAACAGGTTTTTGTCACTATTGTTTAGAAGGAACAATCAGATAGTGGACAAAACGGAAAACTTTCTAGCCAAGAGGCTGGCACGTGCGCGCAACGGGAACAGTGGTGTTGAGAGATAGAGTCGTTAGCTATCGATGAAACCAACATCGACCCTGAACGAAATGATCGTGTGACGCGGAGGAATATGAATTCGTCCTTCGTCACCGTGTAAGAAATTGTAAAAGCAGCGATGGAGCTTTCTATAAATACGCATTTTTACGGTGCACGTGTAATGTTTATGGCATTTATGAATTATGAATGACGCTACGCCGCAAGACGACCGGATGAAATTGCTTTCGCGCTAGACAAACCCCATAACAACCGTCGGATTATCGTCTTTCATCGAATTCCTCGTAATCACTTCTCTGGGTGAAATTTATCTTATCTCTGAATAGAGATAAAACTAAAATTTATTTTTTAATAAAAATTACAAATAGCATTTTTAAGATAGAATTGTGAGAATTGGTAGATTTTAATGTAACAAGATGCAGTTTCTCAAGTCTGGATCATTTATCAATATATTAATCAGATTACTAGGTTGGATGATATCATTAATGGAAGAACGCTCACGCGCGTCCACCTTTGCAGAATCTTCCTCGACTCTCGATTAATAAGACCACACAGGCCGCGATGGTTAATTGCATCGAGCGCACGCCTCGGTTTACGCATTCTCCTCCGCACGCGAG
This sequence comes from Habropoda laboriosa, assembly GCF_001263275.1. Lineage (NCBI taxonomy): Eukaryota > Metazoa > Arthropoda > Insecta > Hymenoptera > Apidae > Habropoda > Habropoda laboriosa. Next base: position 486,341 of record NW_017100254.1, read on the forward strand.
CGAGGAATTCTTCGAAACCGCGATTTTGTAATTCGATGATTCTCCTATGTTGCAGAAAATCTCATTTCTTATTCACGGTAATAAAAGAAAGACATGTAACATGCCTATCTCATTCAGCCAGTAATTTTCTCTCATATATATATATATACAGTAGTTGAAGAATAATTTATTCAAACAATAATACAACTGACTCTCTCATTTTCATTTTATGTCAAATTTATAGTAGCAGTCGTTTGGTAGAAATATTTTATAAACAAATAATTCATTTCACATTCCAATCTTCTTTTTTTTATATTTATCATCGAGATAATAAAAAGTTCATTGGACGTTTGCAAGGTCCGCGGACCTCGTTACTTAAGAAACACAAGATTTTCAATATCATCGTTCATTAAGGCGAATTGCACGAGAGCAGCAACGCGAGCTTAAACGTTTTCCCATTTTAGGTGGCCGAGGAACGAGCTCGACACGGGTAAAATTACCCTGGAAGCACGATCGGACGAATCTTTTGATCTCGAGGATCGTTCGTTAATCGGTACACCCTATAGAGGCACCTGGCATCGGGTTAAGCGAGTCGAGGAGTATCTATATAAGCGCGTAGGTGGAGGGGGCACGGTCCCCGTTGGAGGCCTCGTCCGCAGAAAATCGTATTGGGGGATCGCTTCAAGTCGGACAAGGAGAGAACGATATACCAAGCTTATTGGAGCGACAAGGAAGGAGATAGTGAGACGGAGATGGCGCTAGTTGTGTCCAGAGGAGGAATCGTTCGCCATGGGCCTGTTGCTTGTGCATTAGCGGTAGTGATGGGACCGACTTGATGCTTATCTATCGATTTCGAAACCATTCTGATTTGACCTGTATATACATGTATGTATAAGTTGGGAGAAAATTGATATTGGAGAAGGAGGATTTAATTTCTTTTGGAAACTTTTCCTTACTGGTTGTCCTTCAATTATAATAGAATTATTATATATTTGCATTGTAATTGACATAACTGACACTTTCACAGTGTATTCAAAAATTAGGACTCTTTGGTGATCAAAATTAGTGGTAATGGAATACGATTTCCAGATGTGTTGTTGTTCATTTCATAGATAGCGTGTCCAAAAAGTACCTGCGCACATTCTTCTACTTTAGTGATTCTTTTTCTTCCTTATATCACATCTTTTACGTAGATTCAGATCAAGCCAGTTTAGAATAGAA
>NW_017100254.1:487743-542196 GCF_001263275.1 Habropoda laboriosa
ATAAACCAGTATACCATACATATGTCCTACAGTATCCTACCAACAAGTATCTTAACTTAGAATATTTTAAATATTCATACCAAGCCAATCTGTGTCCAAATACCAATTACAAAAAAGAATATATACACATGGATTGACCAATCCAGCAAATCGAATTTTACAAAACTCGACACGATAACGCATGAAGGATGTCGAAAAAAAGCCGACAAGCAATCGACACCACGGCTGCATGTCGTTTCCATCGCTAATCAATGGGCCTTCTCTCTACCTGCCCATGGTTCTTAACCTGCCATCCTCCAGAGACTAAAACAGTCAGGGAGAGAGCAGTTCCACTGGTGGGAGAAAGACGAAGAAAGAGGGAAAGGAGAAGGGGCCCGTTTCTTCCCCCACTATCGTCACCCTTACTCCCCCCACCGACTCTCTGTCTCTGTCTTATAGCCGTGGTGTCTCCGTCGTACACTAGGCCCCGGGACTAAAATTCAGGACAGAAAACCGTCCGGTTAGTCCGAGGCTGCCGGCTGGGAACGCGAGTTTACGCGAGTCGATCTCGTGCGGCAAGGTGTGGCGGCGGTTCGTCCGAAAGAGAGAGGAGAGGATCGGGCCCCATCGAAACGGCCACGAAAGAGAGAGGGGCCCCGGTCGAACGAGGCAGACGCACAACCTCGACTCAACAGTCTCTCTCTCTCTCTTTTTCTTGCTCACTCTCCCTTCGTCCGCGTTTCACTCGAGCTCTTCGCGGAGGATTTCCAGCAAGTGGAGTCAGTATCCCGTGATGGTTAGGTACGCGCGAAAGCACACGCGCCGTGTCGTTGACGAGTGAACCCTTTGGCGGAGCGACACCTTTCTGGATTTCTAACGTTACTTCTACGTGTTGTTTTACCTTTACAAGCTCAGGTGTTTGTTGTTCTGTTTGTTCATTGAACTTCATTAACAAGACTAGATATATTATACTATTTCTCTTTTTTGTTCCGTTTTTTTATTGTTTTCTTGTTTCGTTGGTTCGTCGAAGCTGAGAAGTTGTTGTATATAAAAAAGAGAACGTGTGTATGTAAGAGGACAAGCGTGGAAAAGTGATACTGGGACTAACTGAAGCGCAGCTGTCAGATCGAAGCGAGCTTCTTTTGTCGGTGGTGTGCTTGCTAGGAGGATTCGTTGTGCATGTAGAGGTATATATACATAGATATAGATATACGAGTATAGAGACGCGAAGTGCATGCTGCAAGAGAGTACGTGGGTCGTACGTACCGTACAACTTGTTCCTCTGCTCGCCTCCGAAACCCGCCGCCACCGCCGCCGCTGCCGCTGTCTGCCTACCGAAGACCCGTTGAATCTCCGCCGTGTTGCTTAATTCCTGCGAAAAACGCCGCGAGCTCTGAGCATCCCGGACCCGTTTGCTGCCGGTCAGTCCCTTCTTTTTTTTCATTCACTTTTTCTCAAAGCTCGATCTTATGCGTTGCTCGAGAAAATGATGCACTATGGTAATCGTAATTTTGTCACAATAAAAGTGTCATTTGGGAGTTAATCGTTGGACGACCATGAATTCGTCTTTCCTTTAAAAGTGTCTGTTCTATGGTGATCAGTTTTTTTTTTCACAATTCTTTTCTCTTCTCGGAAGAAGCTCGAGGTGTCATTTAGGAGTCAATCTTTGGACGATCGTTCGTTAATTTTTTTTTTTTTTAAGTGTCCGTTCTATGGTGATAAGTTTTTTTTTTTAATTCTCTTCTTTTTTATTTCCATTGTGAAGACGGTCATTTTTAAGGAAGTTCGAGGTGTGAATTTTATGAATTGAAAATTTTTGAAGATTGAATAAGAGAATAAAGAATAAAGTAAAATGAAACTATGTGAAGTTACTTCTTTCATTTGTTCTACAACTTTTGTTCTACTACAGTAAATAGAATTTTGAGGTGAAATAATCGATTAAATGGCAAACGGCGATGTCGAAGAAATTCGAAGCTAATCACTTCCGGCGGAGTGATGAAAGCGGCAGATTCGAAAGTTGCGATTCTTGCATTGGCGCGTTTAATTCGAAACGTTCGAGTAATCGCGGTTTTGTAACCTCTAAGCGATCGTAATTTCCATTCATTGAGACGTTTCCACTATCTAATACCGGAACAATTAATCGCTCATTTGTCTTTCTTCGTTCAATAGTACATAAATTTCTTTCAACTTTAAGTCTCCTTTGAAATTCGAATATTCTTTATCTTTCTGTTAAGAATAAAATGATTGTAATTCGATATAGACATCAAAAGACAGATAATCGAGGATTTAAACGTACGATACGGTGGTAGTCGAATAACAGAACGCGATTTATTGTGAAAAGAAATATAACTCTTGCGGTAAACGATGCCGTGGCCGTAGGTAAAGCGAACCTATTACGTATTTACGGCTACACGCGAGCGTATAAGATTTCGAAACGCGTGTAATGCATAAATAAAGAGAACAAACCTATACCGTAAGCAGTATCGTGTACAGTTTTGCATGCCTCGACCGCGTCCATCTTTCACGAAAATATTTTCAGTTCTCGAGGAAGTTACGATTACGTTAATCGCGATTCGTTGTGGAAGATAATAGAAACGAACGATATCATTTTATCTGAAAAAAGAAATGTGCGTTCGACGTGGATTCACGCCTGTTTAATCAGTTAATTGACTATGGCTGAGTGAAAACTATGAAAGTCTGATGAGGAGTAATGTTAAAAAAAGTTGATTCAGTGTATCTGTTTATCTTAGAACAATATTTTTAAGTACTGATTTCCTGGAGAGAATCTTTGAGGCTTCGACATGCTTCGACAGTTTTTCAGATTTAAACTACCTCATAAATTTTGTTCGGAGATTCCATAAGTATAGAATCACAATTCTTTAGAGATATCATATAAATAGAATCATAATTCTTTCAGAGATTCTACAATTTCAAGATATCTCGAGTTCATCGAAATTCTTCCAGAAGCTTTCATGAAATTTCAATATTCTGCACTACCATTCGTCGTGTACGCGAATAATCGCATTAAAGATATCGAAATCAGCGTATAACCGAGGATAAGGTGATCGATAATCCGCGACGCGAGGTCGACATTGATCCTGAAAGCGGCTCCGTTCCGGTTCCTGTGATATTTTCGCCTCGAACATCGACGCCGATGCAGATCGGTGGGAACCGATTCCTCCTCACGAGACGGTTAACGTAGAAAACGGGTTTAAGCGTGAAAGTAATTGAGGAAGCGGATGAACAGACAGGCCGTGTTCGTGTTCGTCGTCGTTCAGCCATGGCTGCGAGCCTGCTTCGTGGAAAATCGACGTTTTTGCAATAGGGAAACGTTATGGTCGCGCTGTTTCCAATAAGAAGGATACAAGATTATTTCAGTAATTAACGTGTCACGGTGAAAGATAACGTATCGCCTCGATTCTAGGAGATATATAGGTACTCGAGTAACGCATAACCATCGAGGACCTTCGATTTTATTTAATATACGTGTAATACAAGCAGACGTTGCTTGGTACTGCTGATGTTTTTTCTTTGGTCCAATACCTTGTCAATCTCTGAACTGGTTTCAAATTTTCTATTTCACTTCGTTTTCTATCTATTGGAATTACTTCGAAGTGGAATTGGAATTACTTCTTCACTTGAACCATTTGTTAATTGAAAATTCTTATATCTTTCATTTGAACCACCATCACTTTTCTTCTATCAAAGTTACTTCAAAATGTTCCTTTCCAAAGATTTTCCAATTTACCATGAACTCTTAAATAAATCACAAACCTTTCATCACCCGTATTTCCATAGAACAAAAATACCAAGAATGAATTTGCCCCGCTCATCAAACAATGAATTTTAAGTCATAAATTTTCTCCTTTCAATCCTCTTCAATTCCAAACCTACAATAAATCACGAACTTTTCATCCTCGAATTTCCACCGAACGAAAATACTAAGAATGAACTCTCTCTTTTCATCAAACAATGAATTTTAAATCATAAATTTCCTCCTTTCAATCCTCTTGAACCGAAAACCTTCACAGGGCCCAAAGCTACCGAGATTAACGAAGAGTGTACATTTTCTTTCATGGAACAGTGAGTGATGGCCCTGCGTCTGAGGAGTAGCAAGGATGTCAAGAAGAGCTCGTACTACGTTTGGTACCTGGGCGCGAGGGAGGCCAAGGGGGTGGACGCGATGCCCGGTGCCATAGCTTACCTGCTCGAGCGAGAACGGCTTCAGGAGCCTTTCAAGGTCACGCTACAGGTGAGCGGTACCATTTCGGAGACCCGGTTTCGTGGCCGAAAATATACGCGAAAAAACGACGAATTAATTATCCTGGCTTTGAAAAAGGGGAGTTTAACTCACCTCTTGTGCGTGAGTTTCATCGTTTACCACTAGTGAAAGCAGTCTACAGGACGAATAAAAATCATCGATTTATAACCTCAGCCTACATACCAGAATCGACCAGGCCTCGACCTGTTCACCGACGTTTTATCAGCTTCCTTGGGAACGCTCGTGTGTTTCCATGAAATTCCTCCTCGAAAGGTGGAAAGAGGGGTTGGACCTTGTATTAATGGCTCGTCTACGGCCTTCCGTGGATCGAGCAGACGAAAACAAGTTATTTAAACGACAGATGTGTAAATTTTGTGCGTTTGATGGCTAAATTTTACGGGGATCCTCGTTTCGGGAATTGACGATGGCCAGCTTTAGGGTGGAACGAGATTGGAGGTTTATCGTTCGAGTGTTATTTGGAGTTCTAGATCGTGGGATCGTGGGTGGAATTGAGATTTCGGAGTGGCTCTTTATTTGGGGAGATAAGAGTGAAAAAAGCGTGAAGAGTTGACGGTGGAGGTTTTCTTTTTCTAGAAAAAGTTGGTAGTGGAGGATTGCCTTTAAAAGCATGCTTGAAAAATATAAAAAGTATCAAGAAAATGTAAAAAACTGCGGAGGAAACATTATTTTTGGAATCCTTCAACGAAAGAATTCAACTTAAGAATTCTAAGTATGGTAAGAATTCGAAAATACAGAAATGGAGGAATTATTTTAAGAATATTTTATTCTACAAACATTTTCACCGCATGGATCTTTGTTTAAGGTGAGAGTTCCGAATATATACAAGAAGGAAAGATCCACTCGGATGTGCCTCTCTTAAAATTCGCTCCGTGTTGCTCCTAGGAAAGTTTCGTTCGCTTCGATCCCCTCGAAACCTAGATTATGTTGTTACGAAAACGTGCCACGAGCAATTGTTGCATCAGAAAGTTCGAAAAGATTCCTGGAACGTTGTCAAGAAACTCTACACGGTTTCTCATCAAATGAACTTTCGATGAACTTTTGACCACCCTTAATCACCGTCATTTTTCATTCAATTGAAATAGATATCGATAACAAAGACGTAATACAATATTATGTGTACGTAGAGAAGAAAAAAGAAAAGAACGTCAGGTTTCTCCAAGAATTTCCCAGGGTCACATACATAATTCGTTCCATATGATTTAATAAGAGGTACCAATGGAGTGTGGCTAATTAGATAAGCGTAATAAATGATTCGTTGACCCGAATGTTAGGAGAAACGAGCACGACGCTAATACATCCGGTGTGTTCGATATGGGAAAGAGAAAATAAACGGATGCCACCGAAATTGTACCGCGACCGTTAAGTTGACATGTTGCTCGACATTCCCGTTGCATGTCAATCGAAATTCGCCAAGGGGGTTGCACGCGAAGATTTAAAAAGCGCCTTGTTATTTCGTGATTCCGGAGAAAATCGCTGTTTACGTACACGAAATCTTGCATGCGATCATTTAACAGTACTTCTTTTCCACTTAATCACCGGGAGAAAATTTATAAGAAAAAAGAATATTTTATTTTGATCCAGAATAATTTGGAGTCACTGGTAACATTTTATAATTTCTCCTGAAAATATATCAAAGGAGTGAATTTTGAAAAATCATTTCACACATTTTCGCTTCCTCTGTCAGCCTTCAATAATCTATAGCTGTGTCCTCAAGGATAAGAGGGATTCCTTTTTATTAAACGTAAATAAAATCAAAATTCTCTTCAAAGTATATTAGAAGACTGAATTTATAAAAAATTCTATAATCTTTAAAAAACTTTAATCTTTGCTCGGTAAAAATGCAATAAAAATTCAAACATAAGAATTATAATAATATAAGCAGGCTTTGTAAAGTAATAGTCCTCGAAAGAAAGCAAAGATCTTTAACAACTTCCAATCAGAAAAAAGAACACATATTTAACATTCCATGGAGCATCCGATGGCAATTTGGCTTCTCGAAGCTCTATCGCCTGGAAAACAATGGCGTTCTCTATCATCAGGTTGAATCTTAATGGACGTCGTTTCGCGTAGATTTAACTCTGACGTGTTAATTCGCCGGAGGGCATGTGCGTCGTGGAACAAAAACAAAAAAAGAAGAAGAAGAAGAAAAATACGCAGCAAAAAGAAAAGTATATTACGAAATCACGCGAGGCCCGCCTAATTGTTGTGCAAGTGTAATTGCTCGTGCAGCTCGTTGCGAGAGATCGCTTGCCTTGAGAATATTTTAGCGCGCCGAATTTTCGCGAACAGCCTGTCTCTCGCTGTGGAGCAAGAAAATTGCTCCATGTTATTTTCTGCGGGCGATTTCGTCGAAACCGCAGACACGAGGACAGGATGGATATTATTGTTCGTCCATCTGAACAAAACAAGCCACCTTCGAGGGTCTGGATTTTGCAATTCTCTTACAATTCCTAGTTTGTTCGTCGCGTGGACAGAAATTCTTGCGAAAATCATGGAAATTGTATATTAACCGACTTTGTTTATAGCGTTAAAATTGCGAAATATTCGATTTGGAGTTTGTAGATTTTTTATATCGCAAAGTGTTTCGTTTGAAATCAATTTCGGAGGTGATCATTTTTCAAAATCACAATGTTTCGAATTTTGAAAAAAAATTTCAAAGAGTTTAATCCATGGAGGATTAAGAAATCGAAGATATTTTGCCATTTTTTAAAGGAACCAGATGAAAAAATTAATATTTTTATTTATGAAACTTGTTGGTTGTTTTTTCCTGGAAAAGGATTACGATCAATTTTACGACCCACGTCGAAAATCAGACGATTACTCATCGACATCGCAATGGCTCCTCGTGGCCGCTAATGAAACGACGTGGTGGTAATTTCAACGCCTGGGGGCGAGCAATATAACTATCAATATGCTTATACGCAGGTTGCTAAAAATGGGATCGTAAAATAGAGAAAGTACCATTTTTTTTTCGTAATATCATGTTCACTTTCATCGTTCCGCTGTTATTATTTGCTTTCCAAAAGAAAACCACGTTTTTGCGCGGTTGTACATGGGGAACGCGGTATTGTTACGGGGAAAGCATTCCTTTCTCAATTATAAACTCGTTCATCGAATGATAATACCTTATCGTACTCCATTTGCTCGGAACAATCGTCAGAATCGAATTAGTATTAATTACAGTTCAGTTAACAAATTTATAGATGCAAGTATATTCATAATTCGCAGTTGCACTCAGAATTATGCACGTACGAATACTTTTCCACAATATACTCCTTGTATCTAAATGACAAGAGCAGCTAAAAAGGTATAAAAAATTAATTAATCACGCTGGAATTGCCCGGAACGAAATTCGAAGGAAGATTAAAAAATTTGGAAACCATAATTGGCCAGAAACATCGATGCTCTTTGCAATATCTCCTCGTGAACAGTCCTCGTTCGAAGCATAAAATCGAGGAGACTCGTCGATGCTCATCTCGGCGAAGTGGCACGAGGAATTTGCATTTTAGTACAACGAACAACGTTGCGTTTCCGCGGCCGCGTACCTCGCGCCGTCGCGCGTTAAACCACCGTTAAAACAGTCCGCTTATTAAGCCTACAGCTGATCGTCCGTGTTTTACGATTGTCAGGTGAGCAACAAGGGGTTGAAGATTATACAGACGGTCCATCCTGGCGGTTCGACGAGGTCGGCCGTAAAGCATTTAGTGCCTGGACATGCGGTATTGGCGGCTGTGCACTACGAACAATCCAGTTCACGTTCACGCTTACAGGTTACTGGAAGATCGAGTATTATAGCTTGAGTCGAGATTTCAGTCGCCCAAGGTCGCATCCCCACCGCTAATGGGTGTGCTTCCCCCACTTCAAACCACCTGTTGCGTCCACCTGTTGCTTATACACCAGAAATGGCACAGTACAGTAATTACTTGTAAAAATAGAGTAAGTGGTGGGACAGTAGAGTAATTAAGTGGTGATTTAGTGGGTCATTGGTGACCTTGGATGACGAGAATCTTTTAAACAATCTTTTTCCTAGCATTAAGATCTTCAATCTTTACTTCATAGTATAAATTTCGCTGGAACCATTGTAATTTACATCAGTGGGCTCGTTAATTCCACTAATTCGATGTCAGTGAGTTCACCAAACGGTATGATGAGATCTTCCATGGTTTTAGCATTTTTTACATGCCTGCAGAGTGGTTGAATCGACCTCCACGGCTACTCTATTCGAAGACCAGATCCTATAGCGTCGGAAAACGATCTCGATCCGCTAATTAACGACATCAGCACGATTCTAACGGGCCTACCAGTAACTAATAACGTTCGTAAGCCGGTAGTTCGCACATGCTAATACCACAGCCTTGGCATTGGGAACGAGATTACTCGGTATTTTTTCATCCCGTGAGAAGAGCACGTTTCTTCTCTTGTCTTGTAACACTGTAATAATTTTCCACCACGTAATGGAGCCGCGTATTATACAACATCGTCTATTGAATTCATGAATCGGCGGTTTCTGATCGGAACCAGGTAAATGGTTCATTCGGGAACACGCGTGCGGCTTCGTGTTCGTGCGATGCGATCGTTCGTTGGCCGCGATTTCTTGTCGAGTTCACGGGAAATAATAAGGGCCGCGTGGATCGAGTATCGCGCGCTACCATAATGGCGGCTGATTAGAAATTAAAAGTCGGTCGGGTTCGGTAACGAGGAACGCGAGATTAAATCGACGTGCCGCGATTATAAGCTTGACACGCGAGTACTCTGCTCCTTGAACTTGTCGAGTTCCGGGGAATTCGACGAGTACCTCGTAAAATATTCGAGAAATTTCATTTAATTAGAAAGCTGGCTGTTCTACTATTCTATTCTCTTCTTTACTCTAGTGAATAAGTTTTGCTCTTGTCTACCCTGAAACTTATTCCCTTCTACATTTTAACATTTAGTTTTCTGTCAGCTAGTTAGCTTTCAAAGAATTTTTCCTCCTTCTTATTGAATTTCAACGTTTAAAAAGTTTCTTTAACGTAGATTAAGATCTCTTCTTTAAGGAGTTGCGTTTTTCTGAATCTAGATGCGACTCCGTCGAAACAGCCGAATTGTTAGGGGGCCAGTTGAAAGCACTGGCGTCACACACGGACAATTTGGCCAGGGTCAACTCGCTGGAAGGCAGGGCCCGTAGTAATTTAGGCAGCGACGGTAGGAGCACCAGGGAATCGGAGTCATCAGAGGGCAGCGGCGAGCTCAGACACGATTCCGTGCAAACGACCACGATATACGAGTCCCTGGCTGCGGAGTTGCGTGCCAAGCTCGGTAAATATTCCTTTCGAAAGCTACTTCTTACATGGAACTCGTTCAATATACGCCAGAAAATATAAATACGAACAAAATTGCACTTTTATATGCATTTAAAAGGTATTAGCGCAAATGCAATTGCCTATGCAATTTGTAAGTGGAATTAAAACTCCTAAAAATATCAATAAGCGCAACTGTAGTTGCCTGTGCAATTTGTACGTTCAATTTAAGCTTGTAAAAGTGCAATTTTTTTTACAAAAGTGCAACTACAGTTGCAACTTCAAATTCAAAAAGTTCAACAACGGTTAAAATTCTAACTGAAGCCTAAATAACAAAACTATAAATGCAATTTCAATTACGAAAATGCAAACAATTTCAACGTAAATTCGAACTACAGTAAACGTTATGAAATTGCAATTGCAACTTCAAATAGAAAGATGCAGAAAAACGCGATCACAACCTCAATTTCAACCCAAATTACAAAAGGTCAAGTGCACGAGAAGAATCGCGGCTGCATCTTAACTACCGAAACTGTAATTGCAACTGCAGCTGATATCTCCAGAGTACGAAGATACAAGCACAGATTCGAGATAATGTGCAAGATACAAATGTAAAGACAACCTCGAATATCTTCACTCGAGATAGCAGAGACAAAGCGATGGTATGAGAAAGGGGGATGAGACGAGACGCTTATTCCGTTTCAGGCAGAGGCAACTCAGGGGACAATGACGTGGGCCCGATTCTTCTGCCCCCGCGGGATTACGATACGATGCACAGACACCGTGGCAATCTGGCCGGGATAGAGTTCAGACGTTGCCTGAATCAAACGATCGTAGGTGGTAGTACTACGGTTGACAGAGGCGGCACGAGGAGCGCGGCCAGCAGTGGAATTGGCTCGGACAGCGCCGCGACGCCTCCGCCCTATCAGAGCCATCATCCTCTTGGTCCAAGACCTTCGAGACCTTCCAGAGATTCGTCCTCCGGTAAGTCGATTATATCTTCTTTTTTGTCAATTAAAAAACTTTTGCTATTATTGGATTGTAGAATAGTGGAATTCCTCTTGAATCTTTTTCTGAAATGGAAGATTTATCGTGAATCAAGATATGCAGATCTCTGTGTCCAATTCTTATCTTATATTCTCCATTATCTTCTTCCTCTTCTTTCCTTCATTCAGCGATAAAGTGAACCCGGCTACTTCGGTCCTGCAGATCTAACTTGGTCCGAAAAATGTCTTAGCTACCCTAACATCTCCTCGTCTGCAAGATTTACAGATAGGTTGCCTCTGTAATTTAATTCCTGAATAATTACGCAATAATTCACTTCACGGTAATACATCTTCCAATCTAATTTCCTTAAAGAACGACTCGCACTTAGCAGGCTATAAAAAGAAGTCACGTCGGTTAATTCAGTATGACTTATCACGGAATCTACCAAAACTTCGAGCCATTTTTTGTACCTAACCTCCATGATCTCGATCAAGATTCTCAAAGGATGAGTCACGTGTATCACCCACGAAAATATCAGCGAATTTATCGCTGGTTATTCGTGAGTGATGTCGCACAAGACGTCGAAACTTCGGTTCCGTAACGAAAGGCCATGTTAAATAGCGCTTAGGGGGGAATTACGACAGAAGAAGGCGTGCACGTTGTTACACTGTTCACAGCGATTCGATAGTCATGCTGAACAAGTGTGAAATTTATTGTGAATGAAAAGCGCGAGTGAACGCGGTGCAAACCGTGACTGTGGTGCAAACGACACACACACACACACACACGCACCATGGTTGTTTAATACCTCGAATTCGCGTTTTATCACCGTTAGATCAACCGGTGATCCTTTTTCATCGTCGATCCAGATCCAAGTATGATACTTTTTCAAACATTTTATAATCTTTTTCCTATGCGAGGAAATATTAAAGGAACATCGAGTGGTTGTTTTGTAATGTATAATTATACTCAGGATTCGAATCGTGATCCACATACGCCGATGGTTCATTATTTCGCGCGTGATTCAACGTGTTTTGCAATGGTTTTGACGCAAGTACATACTCGTTGGGAGAATTTTTATTCCGTTGCTTTCAAAAATGTCGTTCACTAGAATAGATATCATTTTATTTCTCTGATTCTTTTTTAAGTGATAAATTAATGGTTAGAAAAAGAATTGTCATCGTTTATTTCCACCATTGCATTGTTCCTCTCAAGACTCGATATTCAAAGGAATTAATCTTCGAATAATCCATCGTATCTAACACCTCATATATTTCTTACACAAGTAGGCATACACACACACACACACACACACACACACACACACACAGAGGTGGCATTTCATCTCCTTTCACTTCGATTCCACCTCGTGTCACAGCTTACTACGATCCTCTCCAGTCACGTGGATTATTCAAGTTCCTACTCTGATGAGGACAAATAATGGCTACCGGTTAGAGTTTCCAAGTGGTTTGACGAACGTCCTACGCGATTAGGTTCGCGGAAATGCAGTATGTCATGGTTCATCTGTTTCGAAGCAAAGGGGAGAGAAGGATCGTTTCCTGAGGAGGGACCAGGAACAAGAAGGAGACTTTCACTTTCGTGCAGCATCAGATCACCGTCCGCAGGCGTAATGACGCGTTCAGCTGGATCGCCTAATTTCCTAGGAAAACGCTCCAACAGCTTTCCCACTCGGCAATTAGGCGACAGTGTCGCGTGACAATCCTTCCGTCGAGGTTCTTTTCAACGTGGAATGCAGAGTTTTTACTCCGACCAGCGAGAATCATTAACTTTAACTTCAGTTTTCCTTGAAAAAATTGTAGACTGCAATATAGTTCACATAGTAGTATCAAGTCACACACGTGGTGTAAAATATGGTTAAGATATGACAAAGGTGTGTAATAAATTTGAATTGTAACTCGAACTCCAACTTTAGTTTATCAATCTGAGGATTATCAAATTTCTCATTTAACGAATTTTAAAAGCGACGAATATCTAGGTTTGAGAAAGACAGTCGTTAAAAAGTCATAAGATAGGGGTGAAATGGATATCGAAAGAATTGAAGGGTGAGATGTTAATAATTGAGACGATAAGTATTATGTGAAGCGTTAGGAATGATATATTAATCGAACGTTAATAACTGAGTCAGAAAAAGATTAAGGTGAAATGTCGGATATGATAGATTATAGGAATCTTGGTAATTAATTGAATGGAGACTATCTGAGGTGTTAGGTGAGGTGAGACACTTGTGGTAGATACCTACTCTTCGAAGATCAATCTAATATATCGCATACAGGGTGTCCCTGCAATCGTGCTACAACCAGGAAATGGGTGATCCCTTACGAAAAAAACAAGTCGAAAGTGGACATCACAATTTTTGTATATGAGGCTTCATTTTTGAGAAAAATTGTCTTTGGAAATGCTAACTGTAAAAAAAAAAAACACTTTCAAATACTATTGCAAAGACGCCCTTATATACATACGTTAGCTGAAGCTGAATAATTTATAATAGTAAAAGAGAGGCACACGTTCGAAGATTGGCATTCAAATTGAAACATTCAGAAGTGTAAAAAAGTGTTCTTCCTGGAAAAAGTGAAACTTTCAGCGAAATTCTCGAGTAGAACGAAGATACCACGAAGATCGAAATCGAAAAAAAAGAGATCGTCTGTACGATGACAAAAATTTGGACGCTTTCTACCGGGCGAACAGGTGGCCGTGCGTGCGTTCCGCCTCGAATATTATCGGCTGCTCGTAGAAAACCGGGCGGAAGGCGACCCGGTAACCCAGTTTCACGAGACGAGCTACGAAAAATCGTTTCTTCACGCTCGTTCCCCCTCGATTTTTCCTTCTCCGCGTCGCTGCTCCTCGAGCTGAATCGCAGACACGTCGCCCTAACGTCACGAATTCGCAAAAGTCTGCTGCTTTCACTTCGATCGGCTTGACGACGGAATTTCGTCGACGGAATCGTTCGAATATCTCAGAGAAACGGAGAAAGTTGCGATTTTGGAAACGCAATTCGATTCTCCTTTTGAATCGTTCATGCTTCCTTGTTTCGCAATCGTTTCAAGGATGTGAATTAACCCTTTCGGTACTGATCAAATTGTACTGTTTCCTGTAACAAAGCTAGCAATTATTCAACTTCATTGCTATCGATTTATTATAATACACTACTAAGAATTTTCTATACCAGTTTCCAATTCTACTGTTGAAAAGATGCGAAAGAATTTCATCTAGCCACCTATCTAAATACACTAACAACTTGAAACTATACGAAAGATCATCATCCATCGATCTGCTACTCTAAAGCCACTATTTTCAAACGAAAACTCTTTCTTTTCTGCCTTCCTTAGCATGTTCAACATGGTGTGACCCACTTGTGGATCATTCAGTGATGCTCTTATTAGCCAACGTGACCCACCAAGAATGATGGGTCAGTATTGCATGTGTGACAAAAAAGATCGAATAAACAGCGTGATCCTCCGGTGGGTCATCATATTATTTTATAACATTCTATGAAAAGGAAAAACATATTTAAAAGGTGGAAAGGTCAGAAACTGAAGAATTAAGTATCAACGATAATAAACACTTTAGTAAAATTTGCTCGGGCAATAGAATTTCGTAAATTTCTCTGTCGTCGTGAACGTGTTAAGTCTCCTCGATCCTCAATAAATCAGCATTAAACTGAACAATCTCCACCGGTAGAGATTGAAACTTCAAAGTCAGCCATCGCGTTCTCAACACACAGGGCGGTGCCTGTTCGTTGAGGAACACGTTTTTAACGGACGACTGACCTATATAGCGGATAAACGAATAAATTTCGCGGGTAAAAGAGGCGAAAGAAAAAAAAAAAAAGAAGAAAAAGGAAGGTTGAAGAAGAAGATTGTACGAGCCCAGGTATTCCCTGGTGGACGTGTGTGTCCAGTCATGGGCCTGTGTTTTAACTACGTGTACAGATGGGAGGGGACACACGTTGGTATTGGTCACCTGTTACAGTGGAACGAATACCGTTAGGACGTCGTGTCTGCGGCAGGTACAAGCCTACAGGCACACGCATACGTCTCACTGATTCTACAAGCCGCGAACGGGCAAAAATCGAGCCGCTTTGACACTCTGGGCCTGGTGTCGGGCCCCTTGCTACCGGAATCTCTACAAGACTTACCGTCTACCTGCCTCGTGCTCAGCTAATTCGATGCCTGTCATCTGATAATGCGTATCTACTGCATATCTAGCCAGTGCTTGATTCATGGAAGGTCTGGTGAGGATTTTTGGATGGTTTTTTCATGGATTTTTTCTTAGATTTGAAAGGAGTTTGGGTTAGAGCTTTTGGCTGTTTGAGATAAGTCGTTTTGAGAGATTTGAAATAGGTAGTTATTGGGAATTAAAAGGATTTCAAGACCTAGATGTTGAATTCTTTAAGATTTGAAAGGATTTTGGGTTAGAGCTTTTGGTTATTTAAGACAAGTCGCTTTGAGATGTTTGGAAGAGCTAATGTTTGAGAATTAAAGGGAATTGAGATCTGCAAAGGGTTATTGAGGAGAGTGATTGGTTAGATGTTGAAGAGAATTATTCTTGGAAGGCTCAGGATGGATATTGAGACTGATTTCTGTGCTTGTGGAGGGTAATTGCAATGTGAATATTATGTTATTAAGTTCTTGAGATGGGTTAGTATTTTTTGAGGTTGACGGAAAATTTCGGGTCTGTATGCTGTGATTGAAGTATGAATATTGATTTCTTGAATGAAGTTAATTTGAAAGGCTATAAAATGATGTTTTTTTTTTTTACGTTCAAATGAATCTGCGAAGTGTCACTAGAGTGTGCTTATTAATTTCGCGAATAAAATTACCTTAAATTGATTTCGTGTCTACAGACTGTCACTCTCAAATTTACTTCCTGATTTCTCGAATGAAATTATCTCGAAGAGCTTCGAATTAATATTTCTCGGCGTTACGTAAACCGAAGTGTCCTCAATTTCTCGAATGAAATTGTCCCCGAGTTGTTGATTTATCGAACAAAATTATTAGAAATCCTCAAGTATCTCTTGGATGTTTTAGTTTGAAAATAAAACAGTGTTTGCTCACTGTTCTCCGTCCAATTTACATGTGTTTCTGAAGGATCGAATAGATCGAACGAAATAAATGGTGAACATTACAAGTGAAAATCTGTCCAGGTATCAAGCAGGCTCTTTCTTTTTTTATCCGACTCAATTAAATCGCGAATAGATCGAGAGCCATTCGGCTGATTTACGACGTGAACGCGAGCGTACATCAGCCGCTTAGATAATTACGCGATTTTTCATCTGGCTACTGATGTTTCCTAGCCGAACGTGCCACTGACCGACTAAAGCCACTTTTCACCAGTGCCACTTTTTATGGACGCTCGCTATTAATCTTTCCCGGATTTTCGGCTCGATTTAATCTTTTTATCTATTTCAATGGGTAATGGCCTTAATTGGCGGCCACTTGATAGCTGCGAGATCACCCAGTGTTTCTTATTATCACAGTCAAGGAGTGTACTCAGAATTTAAAAATCGAAATCTTGATCCATGAATTCAAAACTCACAAATTCTCTGTTTAAAAATGAAATTGTGATTGGTTAGAGTAGGTACCCTTTCAATCACTTAAATATAGAATATCCATCAGTTGTAAATACTCTAACAAAACTTTCACCAGACCTTAGAAAAAATTGAATTAAATTTTTCAACAAATTTGGTCGTTCAAGATATAATTTCACACTTTTCTATAATTTTACATTCTTCGAATTGTAATTCTGCACTTTCCAAGCTCAATAATTTTAAATGTCCATTGTTCGAAAAAGCTTCTCAAAATTTCTGCACCATTTCTGTGTCATTCGACGGCAAGACTTGGATTTTAACGAATCCTGAGGATCAATACGGAAGAAATGGTGGAAGCTGAAGGGGTCAAAGCTTAGGTTCGTTATATCACTGGTCTTTTACGGGCCACGAAAGAACCCGTTTCGCAACAGGTGTCTCGGGGACACACGGCTCGCGAGCCGATCACGATTTCCACGTTCGCATCTCCATATAAGCGGCGCTCGCGACCGCAAGCGATCTGGCACACTTTGCTCACGATCGTTGCTCGCCTCTCGCGCGAGATGCATCGCGTGAAACTATCCCGTGCCTTGCCAGATTCTGCCCACCGATTAGGACGATTAATTTATCGCTCGTTGGCTACTTCACCCTCGACGTGTCACTTTATTTCGATCATTTTTAACCTGAACACTCGTTAGTACGTTAGATAGAATAGAATTCATCTGTGTTTTAGCTGTGTTTTTTGTTGCAAGATTTATGGAGAAGATTTTTTGTGACAATTCAAGTGTAATGTGCTACTTCATATAGTTTCATTGGAGTTACATATATGTATGTAATTGTACGAACTTTTTTTTCTTAGATATTTACAGTTGTGCCTTTACCATGTTAGATAAAAAGAAATTAAAATACTGTGTTTGGTAAGCTTCAAGCATAACTTAAAGTTGAAATTAGAGTTAAGTTTATCACTAGTTTATTACAAGTACAGTACTTTTTTGTAATATTTCTGTTAGAATTATGGTAATAAATAAAAGATATTGTTTTAATTATAAATCTTCTTTATTCTGATACGCGAGGAAGGCACGTCGCTATGCGATCAAACAAACATAGACAAGACACTGAGAGAAAAAAAAAAACATATCAGCGTCACCCATACTAAACAGATGGTTACTATGTTATTTCTATATATATATATTTATATTAATCTGTCTCAGTATGTTGATTATTTTTGCCGTTACTATTACACAGACACATACTCATTTCTCTTTATAATCCAACAATTTCGACTATAATTTGCACCATGAGTGTGATTTGTTATTATAAGACAAAGGGTTAAGAAGTTCGAGCAATTTTGTTTTTTAAATAAATTGCTTCGATGGTTCGATGAATTTTTTGTATTTTATGAAGGAACAATTCCAATGGAATATTATACAATCCAAACAATCTCCCTTCTTATAAGATTTTTAATATACCAATTCTGTAAGTTCATCAGACTTCACGAAGAAGCAACGTCGATACACTTCTTCGGCAATACAAATGTTTTCCCATGAAAAGTTAAGATCCGTCAAACTTGTAAATTTATCAGAGCTACATGAAAACTCGTCTCCAGAACCCACAAAAATTTCTCACTTTCTTACTCACTGTTACCACATCAATCGATTAAAAATCAATCGAATCGACAGAAACGTAGCTCGATCTCTCCTCAGTCTCGTTCGATGTACGATGGTATTAAGAAGAATCCCAGGCTCTTTGCCTTTTAACTTTTACCCGCCGCGGCATTCCGTCTGTTCACCGCGTAGTTGCGCAAACGAATAGCTCTCGAAAGGCGCATTTCCATGCAGGAGCGCTCTCCATCGTGCCAGAGTTCTCTCGCGTCCCTAGCTAATAACCGTCATTGGAATCCCGCTGACGATGATAATGACGACGTTCGACGATCGACGTGTGCCACCAGGGATGCTGTTGATGAATTCACGTGCAAATCGACCTCGTGGGAGGTCACACACAGCACACGGTGAACAAAGTTCCGCATTCTCGGTCCACAGCCTCAGGCCAGCTGTTAGCCGGCCTCCTCTTTCGGTCTCGTCTCCACTTCGTCTTTTTCCAGCTTCTTCTCAAACCCTCCTGACCTCTCTGATGAGAGAAAGAGATGGATATAGTTAGTGTCCTGGTCTTCTTCTTCTTCTTCTTCGTCTTCGTTCTCGTGGTGGACAAGGCGACAGGTTGTGACAGGTTACCTGATAAAAGAGAAATTGCGGCTTTTACCTTGGACTCTCTCGATTCTTCGTACAGTTTCATGTCTTCGATTCATTGTTCGTGTGTATGGCTTTCTATTTTCTTGAATGATGGATTTTATGGTCGAAAGACAACTTTGAAATGTTATCGAGATGGTGGTGAATGGACAAAAGTTGGAAAAAGCGTTTCTGATACTTTCGTCTTTTCATTCACCATTCGTACCAGGATCTTTTATTCGTCTGTTTCGTTGTATCTGAACTGTAAGTACATATTCATTTTGGGAGATAAGAGATTAAATCTATTTTGCTTCAATAATGAATTAAGAATTTGTCATTCTCGTCTGATTAACCCTTTGGGTACCAAGAGTATGTATACCTGTTCAATTAGCCTAACCTTCTTAAATTCTAATTCTAATTTAGAATTGAAAAAACATGTCTTCAACCCTTTCACTCCTGATATACGTATCACCTTCCACTTTTCATCAATATTAAATCTGCTGCTAATTTTTTATAGATTTGAAGTTCATCTCAATTCTAGATTTATCAATTTATCTCATCTCAATTGATTCGAATGATAAAAAATTCTCAAAGTCGCTGACTATTTTCTGGAAATTTTTGTGCAAATTGCAATGCTCGGTGATTCCAAACTTTTGGCCGGTAGTGTATGTACAATAAATGTTAAATTCAAATCAATACAAAATACAATTGAATACCAAAAAATATTTGATTTCTACCACAAAAACAATCCTTTTTAATTCTCTGATAAAGGGTTAAGGGGGGTTACTCGTGTAATTCGTTAAAAATAAGGTGCTCTTTGTGAATTTATTCTTCAGAAACTATCGAATAGATCTTTTTCAAACTTTTCGGATATTTTGTTCAACGTGTAAAAGAGTAGAAAATATTTTTTTTAGTGTAAAATAATTCGACTGTTATAAACTGTAGAGGCATTTTGCCGCGGCCTCACCGTCGACGTAGTTAATCGTTGTACAGTCTAGCGTCTGTTAAAATCACCTAAAAGAAAAAATTCATACAGATTTCTATTCTTTATCAAACTACGCTCTAGATGAACCTAAATTTGCAAAAACAGAAATTTTCATTTTAATCATGCAATAAGCGTAATTAAAATTAATATCGTTAGAATTGTAGGTCCATCCAGAGCGAAATTTATTTATTTACATACTTGCACCAGGACAAGTCAATTGATTGGAAACTTTTCAGTTATGCTGCACGCCAATTTGAAAGAAGTCCTTTCGAGAAAAACGCGTTTAAAGTTTCAGGTATTGAAAAGTAAGAATTTTTATAAATTTACACCTGTTTTTTGCTAGTATACTATTCCAGAGACTTATTCGAAATATTCTTTTTGTTTGAGCCTCCCTGGTTACATTTAAGCTGCGGTGTTTCTGTCTTTTCAGCCGCTCCATGTCGTAAGTGTCAACGAAAAGTTTGTATTCCTGTCCAAAATTGAATTTCAATTACGCCATTTCATCAGCGGAGTTAACATTTCTCCTTATTGTTCAGTCGTAATAATTTGACAGTTTTTTATAAGAACAATTTACCTTTACCTCCAAGTTTTGTTTTTATACTCCGAAGCCGAGTACCCATTTATTTTTTAATGTGACTAACACATTCGCTTTTCACACTTGAAAATCGTAGCCATAAGGATTCAGAACTAAAATCTGCTGTAGCCTTATTAATACCTCGAATTTCAGTCTACAACTTCAGAGACATATTTTTCAGACGTATTGCTATTGATTTAAGCAAAAAAAAAAAGGAAGAAATATTTTTCGACTCGTTACACGAGTCTCCCCCATTAAATAATCATTCTGCTTAATTTCAGACGACGACTGGGGAGCGCCAACAGAGGAGAACGATTACCTGCCAGAGCCAGAGACGACAGGGACCAGTTTAACTCTGCCCAGATTACCAAGAAGCCCGGAAAGATTGCCAAGCCAGATGAGTAGAGGCGTTTCACCAGGTTGCAACAGAAGTCGCAGAGCCCCGGAATTCCGGCAGCGGTCACCCAGCCCCCAATACCAACCAAGAGTAAACCCTGGCGAGGTGACCAGCCCCAGAGAGAGATTCCAGGATGCCAAGGAGATGTTCAGAGCCATGGAGAGAGAGGCTATCGCCAGGCCTGTCCTTTCGAGGCAGAGAGAAGTTGAAAGTCATCCCGCTCACAGGTACGATCCAGGCTGCTTTTCGCGACATTCTGTTTACCTTCGTGTGTCATGGAAGTTTACGGGGGTACTCTGATGGAATGCAGCTGCCACAAAATGGCTGAACGTTTCTTTTCCGGTCAAACGAGAGCCCTATGAATCCTTTTTCTGAGGTGTCGAAATTTGAGGATGAACTAAAATTTGAAATTTTGTATCCCTTATTTGGGATCATTGTTGTGTTGCTCGCAGTGCATGGAGATTATTTTTTTAATTAATTTTCGATCGGAGAATTAGCGGGTATCGTAAAATTATTCAACATTCCGTTCTTTTTACAAATGGCATTTCTTTGTTAGGTTAGAGTAGGTTTGAGTTGTGAGAAATTTTTTGGAGGATTTAAACAGGTTTCGAAGTGCTGAAATTTGTAGAATCTTGTTTAGTAAGTTCGATTTAAATATATTTGAAATTTTGTATCCCTTTTTTGGTGACTATTTTTGCATTAATTTGCAGCAGCGCATAATGATTTAGGTATCGTAAAATGGTTGAATATTTTTCTTTGTCAGCTCACAGCAGGGTAAAGGACGAAAAAAATTTAACTTTCAGGCGTCGTTAACCAGTTCTTCGTATTCGTTTTCTAATCCAGAAGAGAATCCGCGTCGATTCCATTATGAGAGAGTATCGATTCGACGGACAGAGCGTCTCATTTTCTTCCGGCCCGACTAGAAAGACTAGTTTTAAAAGGCCACGCGTTGCCTTTGCTTTTTCTCTGCTGGCATTCGTTTTGGGCCAGCAATCACCGGTGTCAATCTCAAGTAAAAGCTGTCCGACCAGCTGGCGAACAGATTCGAGCGCATTATGGATGAAATGTTGACGATTGTTTTGTAGATAACACCTAGCTTCTTCGGTCCATTGATGTCGAAGAGAGTAGTTCTCATTCAGAACATGAGACGAGAATGAGAAATATATACTAGGAATTCTTTTGAATTTACTTCCTCTTTCGAGAATTATTGTTTTCTCTGAAGATAGTTTAGATCTTTTCCTAGTTTCACAGCGGATGGATTATTGCAACAGGTTCAGAGAAACGTGATAAACGTCCCTGTCGATTTATTTCGCGAGAAACGGCTGCCTCAAGTGGCACATGGCAAGTGGAACGAATTCGGAAGGGGCACATCGTTACCTCACCACCATGTAAACGTTTCGTGCACCTCTAAGCAGGCCTAGAAAATTTAGCGACACTTCAAACTCTGATACTGAGATTCAATAACTTTCGAGCTCCTGAATGCGCTTTGAAATTCTAAATTCTACAAAATTCCTTTGATCTTTCCATTAATAAGTAATATTTAATGCTCTAATAGCTTCTGAATTTACTTAAAAAATTACAAAGAAAATCCCTTCTCTAGTTGCACGTCCATCCAAAAAAAAAAAGAAGAAAATAGCAATTTCTACCGAATAAAATTTCTTCTAAAAAAAAGTAAATAAAGAATAAAATAAAATTCTAAATTTCGTCATTTTTTTTTTTTTATAAATGCTGGATCGAGCAGTTTCAACTATTCTGTTTAAAAACAAATTAATATAGAATAAAATGAAATTCTAATTATCGTGATTTTTTCTTGACAATGCAGGATCGAGTCGGTGAGACAGAGCCATGAGGAGCAGCCTGGCAGGCAGCATCCGGCGAGCAACAGTTCAACGATCGGCCACGAGCACCTGATCAGACGGAATCATTCGGAAGTATCGGAACGGGAGAACGATATTTCTTACAGGGCTCGACCGCGGCCACGAACCCATCATTATGCGATGGAACGCCCACCAGAGCAAGAGGTCTCGAGGCCTCGGCCGAGAAGCTTCTACGAAAACCCATCGGTTGGAAGAGACTTCCGAGATCAAAGGAACGTTGCTGATCCGAGAGAAGTAAGGGTCATTGATTCTCCCCTCGCCTCTCTTCTTCGACCGTTCCGCGAAGCTTCATGCCGTTGAACTCGACCTTGTTATCGAGGACTCCTTTTTTAGCACTCCATTTTGGAGTATGTAGTTGTAACATTGAAGAGAAATCTTCACTTCCAGGTAGCTCTGGAGTTTTAGTGACAAAGTTATGATCATGTTTGAAGATTTGGAGCGGAAAATGTTTAGCATAATTTGGAAACAGGAAAGTTGGTGATTTTTAATATTAGAGTTGTAATCTTTGAAGATTACTGATCTCCAAGCTCTAATTTTCAAGGATTCACTACCTTAGAATTTTGATCTTTGAGGATTCGCCTTTAGGGTCTTTGGAACTCTCTTTTGGAGTGGAAAATGTTTAGTATAATTTAGAAGTAGGAAGCTTGCTGATTTTTAATATCAAAATTGCAATCTTTGAAGATTGCTGATCTTGAAGCTCTAATTTCTGAAGATTCTTTAGCTCAGAATTTTAATCGTTGCTCACTCTTTTGGAGTGGAAAATGTTTAGTATAATTTAGAAATAGGAAGCTAGGTGATTTTTAATATCAAAATTGCAATCTTTGAAGATTGCTGATCCTTAAGCTCTAATTTTTCAAGATTTTTTGGCTCTAAATTCTAATCTCAAAAATCCTCGAGAGATCGCAATCCTGTATATAACACCTACATAGTAGCGCCAGTGAATGTTCCCTGTTCTTAGTTTAGCTCTAGACTATCTTCGAACCTTGCAACAAAACGCTAATTGCTTGTCGTGTCCATATGGTTCACTGGGAACGCTTCTTCATCTTCTTCTGCCACAATGTTGTTTGCCTATAAATTCTGTGCCACTTGTTAATGCAAAAAAAACTTGTGAGGTGCAAACAAAAACATGATACCACGTCAACTTCCCTTTATCGTACAAGTAGAACGCTGTGTTAGAAACTATCAACAGAAGAGTAAACTTTGTTGGAACGTAAATTATCAAACACTTACCTTTTTCAACCACCCGGTGTTAAATTTTATATTCCAACATTAACCACTTCTAAAATCTTCAACATTTTCTTCTAAACTAACTTTCAAGAATGCTCTAACAGCATTCACAGATATACAAAGTTCCATCTTAACATTCAAATAACTCTTGCCTAGAATAAGTGCATTTGCAAATAATTTTCAAACTTGATCAACCCCTTGCCTTGTAACGAGTCAGATTCGAGATACAGATTCTGGTTAAGATGTGACAAAAATAGTTATATTAGCAACAAGAATTAATTTTAATTCCAACTTTCGAAGACCGAAGATTACCAAACCTAATTAAGCTATAATACGCTTGAAGAATTACAAATTAAGGGGTTCAATTAAAAATGTGTCTGTCCACAGGCTCGGGATTTCCGTGACCGCGCCCACGTGCGGGAGATACGCGAAAAAGTGCGCGCCAGGACCACCACGTACCAAGAACTCTCTGAACACGAACGATATCCAGGTCTGGATCGCGATAGCGCCAGACCACCCTTAGAAATCGTCCCTACACCTGGCAGATACAGACACAGCTACGCAGAGCCTCCACGATTGGGCCTTGCAGCCCTTCATCCCTACTGAGCCCCAATTTGGCTCGTTGTTGACTAATAAATTATTTAATTAATTGACCGTATCGTTATCGTGCTATAGCGTCCTTGAAGAAATTCTTAATCGAGAGTCGAGCAAATGCAAACCTGATGATTGCTTCAAAGACACCGTATATGAATCTTATTTTATATTTTTTCTTATATATATATATTCTTTCGTTGTGATAATTTTCACTGCCATATAGTTAAAAACGTCAAAGATTATTTTTCGATGTTAAAGTATTCGACGCAGACTATAGCGAGTCGGTTTCCTTCGTTTCGAAGGTTTCGTTTGACTCACTCTTGTAAATTCAAGGGGGCTCGCGGATTTTTTTACGCCCGAAGACCTCGTCGACCCTGAGGACTCCATGTTTTATTATTCTTTATCGTGCTCGAGCGGTGGATCGAGATCCTCGAGTCAGGGATCGCTCGTTGACTTCTGATTCGCGACTCTGTGCAAGTATAATGTTATCTATCCCGGATGCCAGACTAACGATAATGATAGGACCAATAACAAGCAGTAACATTGACAGTAACAGTAACAATAATAACGGTTAATAACAATAAAGAATTTCTTTTTCTTCAACACCCTCTAGGAAGAATTTATCACCTCCATTTTGAAAATTCACCGTTCCCCTCTATTTATTAATTATTAAATTCCATTACACTTGTAGATTGATATTTTTGCATAATTGAGGAGAAATAAAGTTTGTTAGATATTAATAATTCAAATGAAAAATTGATATTTTCATATTTTTCATGGAAATAGATATTTGACTAGAATTCATCAAAATGGCGAACGAAGTTGAGTTAACAATTCATGGCACGATGCACCTGCAGAAATGTTTCCAAATATCTGTGCCATGTAAATCCCAGACGACTGTAGGTAATAAATGTTTCATGTAAACAGACATAACGCGAGCTGCACTCGGATTCTCGTTTCCCTTTGTCCTCATGCTGCCTTTTGTTACGGCCACTTTGCTGTTACCTTCGAATATTCCAAGTGTATATTCTAGGTAACAAATTATCTTGACACGATATCTTTCATTACTACGCAATTATTGTAATTTTCTTTTAATTATCTGATTCATCGTGCAGTGCTGTGTTCGTGATTTTAGATAATGATTGAGTGGAAAGTAATTCTCTTGTGTAAGTGCTATATTACATATATTTTAATTTAAGTGTTTCACAGTGATGCAATGATTTATTTTCGCGAGTTAACTAATTATGAAAAGTAGATTGACGACCGTACGAGATGAAGAAAATATGCATGTAATTTTCTCCTTCGTCGCTTCAGTTGTTACGCGGTCTATTTTTGGCGCGCGCGCTCTATCGTCGTTATTTATAGGCACGTTAACTTAATTTACGCTCTGAATAGAGGAATATACACATTGTTGCATCAGTACCAACTCTTATACTCGCTTTCCTGAAAGTGTGAAATCATACTCAGCGACTTGCAGCGAATTATCAAATTTTGTAACTCCTGAGCCTCCCAGAAATATCAAATTTGCTATTCTTCGTCCCATCTTTATTCCAAAAAATCAATTTTTCATCTCTCAAAATTGCCTTGCCCTAAATTCAAAGCTCCCAAACATTCCAAGTTTCCCAAAAGTATCAAAATTCCAATTTTTCATATCTTAAAATTGCCGTGCACCAAATTTAAAAGCCCAAAAAATTAACTTCTCCTGAAAATAAAAAAGAAACCATACCAATGCCTCATACTAAATTGAAAAATCAGAAAAAATTCCAAATCCTTAAAAAATATCAAACTTACTATTTCTCCTCCCTCAATATGTCCACACACACACACACACACACACACACACAAATAATTCTACTAAAAGATAAAATATTCAGAACGAAAGGTCCTCTAAGTTTAGTCTCTAACTTTGATGCAGTAATTAATTAAGCAGGTACAGCATGCAGAAGCTGACGTTTTCTCCCCGAGGTTGTGTGTACAATTCATTAACACCATTTTGCAGACGGCATGAAAATTTCTCTGATAAGCTGACCGGTGCACGTCCACCGTGGATCACGTACGGTGGCTCGTTAAATTGCTTTCATGGTTAACGGAGCAGGAAGTGGCCGGTTTGCATTGTTTCAGTGTCTATAGTTGTTGCGCGAATAACAAATGAATAGAAAGTCTTTCGTGCCGGAGGAACGAATAAATCCTGGACTTACTCGTTCCGTTTTTTTTCCTGATCACGTTCCTCCATGTCTTTTCATATGAGCAGAGAAATATTGCAGAGAATTTTACAGAATGAAAGAATCAACGAATGATTTTCTTTTCTTTTTTTTTAATAATTTTAGAATGTTTGTTTCGAGAGTTTTATCGAGGTGCACGATACGTAAGTGTTGAGATATCTGGAGTAACCACCGAGTTGCAGCGGAATAGCCGCGTTCACCGCAGAAGCCATATCCATTTACCCCCGATTTCTAATGCTAGTCGGTTAGCCCGTGGTTTTCCCCGTTTCTCGACGGAATTTCGCAACTGTCACCCGAGTTATTATGTAAAACACCACAATATCAAGGAAGAAAATTGGAATCGACGAAGAAATAAGAAAATTCAAGTTAAATGCAAATCGAAGGGAAAAGATTCGGAATATTCCTGAGGAACTCAATCTTCCTAACTTTGGAATTCCAGCAAGTTTCAAGCTTCATTAAAACACCGTGTACTTACTATCCTTCATAATGGACGTCGAAGAAAAATTGAAGAAAGAGAAAAATAGTTCTTAGAATCAATAGAACCCTATTCTTCTAACTTTGGAACACTAAGCTTCCAAGAAAACAACGATTCATCGTAGTACCATTTATCTACCTTCCATCTTTCACAATGGACGTCGCAGAAAAATAAAACTGAGGCTCAGAAATGTATTCTGAATGACACATTCACCTTGAAGGACGTCTCTCTAATGATGGAAGCCTATTTTTCGAAATGTGAAACCCTCTAAACTTCCGAGAAAACAAAAATTTATCGAAGTACCATTTATCCACTTTCCATCTTTCACAATGGACGTCGCAGAAAAAAAAAGAATAAGAAAAATAAGACCCATGCTGGTATCCTGAGTGTTTCTTTAGCGATGGAGGCCACAAATCGCGTGGAACATGGAAAGAATCCTCTCATCGAGCGACCGTTATAGCGAGGACGTGGGGAACGGTACCGTGGAGTAGGTCCGGTTGTCGTGGTCGGTAATGAAATTCGCGCGCGGCCCCGGTCTAATGGAATTCAGAAATTTGATTACCGTTGCAAGTGGCCACGGTGACGCATTCTGAGCGGAGTGACACCTTGGCCTTGGAGGACGAGCGAGGACAACGCGGTTCCGGAGGAATGCGGGAGCTTGATTGAGGGAGGATTGAGGGAGCTTCAGGGAAAAGTGACGACTCGACTCGACGGGAATGTACATCTTCGAGGAGACGTCTTGATTGACTTTATCCTGAAAATGCAAAGAGAAAGTGCTTCTTTTTTTTTTATTTGACAAAGAATATTTGACCAATTTTCGCGACTCCAGTGCCATGCCAGTTTTGTGGCTGTGAGAAATGTAGCAGAACTTTATTACTCGTTTTATCAATTATCTTATTATGTTATCGTTTTGCTTAATTTATTTTAGGTTGAACACATACGTATACGACAATACAGTACAATAAAATCGAAGACACTGATCATTTTGTTAGAATTATGGTAATAAATAAAAGATATTGTTTTAATTATAAATCTTCTTTATTCTGATACGCGAGGAAGGCACGTCGCTATGCGATCAAACAAACATAGACAAGACACTGAGAGAAAGGAAAAAAATATATATATTTATATTAATCTGTCTCAGTATGTTGATTATTTTTGCCGTTACTATTACACAGACACATACTCATTTCTCTTTATAATCCAACACATTTAAACAACGATTTATTATTATTTCTTCCTTAGTCTAAAAAAGAGTTTCCAAAAAAACATTGTATTCTTCCAAAAATCTGAAGTCAAACTATTGTTCACTTATTTAATTTTTTATAAAAGCCAGCTAAATGCAATAGGCTGTCAGCACCAGTCACGATGTTGATCGTATAACCTTTCTTTTTCATCGGAAAAAAAAATATAGTCGGAGTCGAGGCCGTGAGAGAAACAGATTTGCGGATTAAAGAAGTAACCTGACGAGAAAGGTTGTGTCGGTGGACATGTACACGAGAAATAAAGTGGATCCCCTTCTTCCATAAAGGGATCTGGTGCTACGAACCTGCCCGATCATCTCTCGATGGCAGTGACCTGCTATATGGGGTCTCTCACGGGGCTCCAAGCGCCTTTACGCTCACGTGCGATCTCTCGGTTAAATGCCAGCCTTTGTGCTAGCCTAGGAAATTCGTCTGCCGATATTATTGTTCTCCGTTGCGCAAACTTACTGCCACAGCGTGGAAATTCGCGGGGAAAATGGGCGACGCCGTTGCATTCCATTCCACTCTATTAAGTCATCGCACTTGTACTTCCTTCTTCTTTGAAAACAATCTCACCATGGATCACTTTGCAATTTTTGTACCTTTCCTTTCGCAAAAATTTCTCAGAAATTCCGAAAAGAGGAGTTCTCGTACCATTCACCGAATCACCATTACAATTTTCGATCAATTTCTGCATCTTTTTTCTGGAAACATGTGAAGAGTGAAAAGAATTGGAACAGGCTGTATTTTGGCGTTGAAAAGGAAGAAAATTCGTACAGTGAATTTTTGACCATTCGTAAATCTTTGAAAGCCTCAACTAATTCTTCAAATTTATAGAATGCCTTTAGGACCTTCCATTCTTCGTTTCTTTTAGAAAATTCTCGCAAGTAACAATCCAGAGCAGGTATAGAAGTCGACCATTCTGGGATTCGGAACAAAATCAAGGAGCAGCGTGGAATGGTTCGGTGCACAGGATCGAGGAGGTCGAAGAAAGAATTCCAATGGTATTCCATGAGGCACTCTGGCTCGAGCTGCACGTCATTCAATCGCTGCTTTCGCATGAGTTTCATGCGTCGGCCTCTACCATCAATAGGCATGTCGATGTGTACTGCAAACTACGACGACCCGGCTGGCTATCTAAAGTGCACACGGCTACGTGACGGAAAAACGGATATTCCGTGTCGGAAGTTCCGTTGCTCCCGATGCACGTACGAGAAAGAATTTTTCTAGTTTCTCTCACACCATTCACATGCACGTAGTTTATGAATATATTCTCTCTATTTGTTGCGATTGAAAGAAACACTGTGAGGTAATTAAAACATAGCTGGTAATTAGTGGAAGAAAGTCCAAGGAGAATCTAATGGTTTTCACAGGCAGGCAATTGTATCTTTCGAATAAACACCTAAATGGATTTGTTTGATTCTTTTACTAGTATTAACTTCCTAAATTATTGAAGTTCAAGGTTTCAAAAATTCAAGAATTCAAAGATTCAAATGCAATTACTTTAATCATTCTTGAAACACTACCAAGAATGTTCAGCTCCAGTGGTGTCGTGCATATTCAACATTTAATTAGCTGTAGGAATGTTCGATTAAGCGACACCCGTTAGATTGGCAGGGCAAGAACGTCTTAAGTCGGCTGCATTAGTAAAAGTGAACCGCTATCTAATCGGCCGGAGATTTCAATGCGCGCATGTGGCATCGCGCCTGTCCAACTATCGGGAGACTCAAGTCTCCGCTGTGACGAGGTTCATATGGCGATTTGATCAGAAAAAGCTTCTCTCTATTTTTCAATCCATGGTCTTTTTATTTGAACGAGGAATTATTACTTTTTATTTATTTAAACCTTTTATGCGATCATTGGCAAGAGTTAAAAATTAGGAATGTGTGATATTTTCTGACCGACAAGTACAGTATTAAAACATTATGTTTTTTGTAATTTTGAAACAGTGTTCAAGTTTCATTTCTTTTCTTTACACCATTAAATATTTATCGCATTCAGAAGGAAGAAACTTTGTAGAATTTAAATCTCCAAGGAACTTCACTGCAACGATACTCATCGCTATAAACGATTACGCGTTTCTCAGCCACACTTTCAGCCTCCAGGCTATTTGAACGTTTACCAATACGCGTTAATTAACACACAGTTCGTATCTCCGATGGTAAAACGACCGTCCACGTAACAAGTAACCGAGGTACAGCGTCGATTACGTGAACGCCACCCCTATTTTTCCATTCCAAGGAACTTTCTCGCGTGGAACGATCACCAAAGAGGAAAACAGCCTTCAGAGTGTTGGAAAACAGGCGACACGAGAAGGAAAGTCGACACACTATTGAAGAGATTCGTTGGATCTTACGTGTATCTCGTAGCCTCAGGCTTATTTGCATAGAACTTTCGAACCTTTGGCACGAGGCTGTCGTAGAAAACGGTTAAAAGATCGTCGGTGAGCCTTTCAGTAGATTGATCTACGGCTCAGAGATCCGTGGTATGTAACAGAGCTGAATTTCAGGGGAATCGTTTACAGAAATGTAGGTAGAAGTTGTGCTTGGTGAACTAGTAGTTGAGATGATTCAGTTACGAAACAGTGGAAGTAAATTTAGAATTTATCTACAGGTACATCTGAAAAAAGAGGTAATATATTCGATAGATCGGGTATTTTAGTACCACAGAATTAAATATATGTAAATTTGGGTCGTTTGAAAAAAATGTAGCTTTAAGATTAGATGTTTAAATAAGAAACAGAAATTTATTCCAACTAGTCGAAAGTGAGAGGTTTTAGTGGTCAAACTGAAAAGGAACCAAGTTTTCGAGGAATTTTAGGATACGAGGCTGTTGAGACCTTTTTTCGCGAAGCACGTAGACGAGAAAGGATACTTTCTTTCCTTTTTAGCAGGGTACCGTGACTCGAGTCGCTAACGGAGAGGTTACTGTGCTTCCTACGGACAGGATTCTCTGCATATCTCACGGCTTTTCTTTCGATAGATTCTGTTGGAGAAACAGGACACTGTATCGGTGGACGTCATTGGTTCTTTTATCAATTATAGAGTATTTTCATTGGTTGGAGATATTTTCGAAATCGGAATTTCTCACTGAAATTTAAATGGAAGGAAGAAATTGCAATCTTTCCCATGGAACAACGAAGACATGAAAAAGTCACGGTGGATATTTTTAGCGAATTTGAAACGGTACGCGTTTTATGCCAGAAAACTAAATGACTGTCATGCATCGATGCTTAGAATATCTTGACCGATATTCCTCTTAGTCACGGGAAGGTTTTTTATCGTCGGCTCGAACCGATCTTGAAGAGACTTCAAACGGTATTCGAAAAGATGTCAATATTCTTCGTGAAGATTGCAATCTGTCTCTGCATCGTGATTTTTTTTTTCATTTACATTTCCATTACAGTTATATCAGATACTTTCAGATGATAAGAACGATCGTGATTCAGTTATAGAAATGATAATTTTGAAAGTATCCAGTTTGCAAATAGATAGAGCACAGAAGAAGCGAGATTTCGCGGAAAAAGGAAGCGAGCAAGTGTCCTAACATCGTTAACCCGGAAAAAGAGAAAGAAGATTGCCGAGTATTTTAAAAGCTTTCCCCGGCTAGTTCGAGACCGGTATTGCTCTTTTACCGGAAGCATAAGTGGGATTTCTTTGCGGCTTCGAGCTCACTGGTAAAAGTTTGTCACGGTTCTATTAATCATTATTTCCTCGATTAATTCTATCGAACGTTTCATGACAACAATTTATCCTCCATTCGTCCGTTAAGAAAAAGTCCGAAAAAGTATTTTAAAATTACGTACCTTGTCCATCATTATTAATAAATTTTTCTTTTCTACAATATTGATAACTTATTCATTTTCCTCTTTCAAAATTTTTTAGAAATTTCTTTCGATGAAGTAAAAGTTCGATTTCGATGTTCACGTGGATGAAAATGCGAAGAAGGTGGGGCAAGCGAATAGAGGGGGGAACGAAAAGAATTCCTGTACAAGGAGGTGATTGCTCGAGGTGCACACAACTTCTGGATTCCTCGTAATTAACGTGACAACGACCCACTGACCCACTCGATCGTCCATTTCAGGAACCTTCGAAACGTCTGGGTGTAACTAATTGTTAGTCCTTATTCGAAAATCCATTCACCCAAATTCCATATTTCTTACCAAACAATCTATTTTCCACAAATAAAACTTCTACGATCCCATCAGATTCCTCAAAAATTTGTTTAAATACAAAACTTTCTTAGAATATCTTCTTCTTATTCCCGTACTGTAACAGGTACCTATAATTCTACCAAAAATAAAAATTTAAAACCTATCAAGTCTACTGAGAATATCCTTCCTTTAAATATTTTCTCTTTTTCTTCTAAAAAAAAAAAGAAAAGATCAGAATCACTTTAAAAGCACACATTGTACCGATCCAGCAGAATAATCGTTACCATTCGAGTTTCCATCAGACCCTCAGACAACGATAATCGACTGCTCAACGATTCTTTTTCTGCCAATAAAACGTCTACTGCGCAGAAAAAGGCGAGGTTCGAGTTTTAGATAAGGCCACACGAGGATCGTAAAAGCAGCTAGCTCAGGGAGGGGAACGATTTACGGCGATGCTAGGAGGAACCGGTGATTTCAACGCATGGTCGTGCGTTCTCCGAAGGATCCCTCGTGGTTCCTGAAATAAATACGAACGAGTCGAGTCTGGATCCGACTACATATTTGCACACTAATGCCACATTTCTCGATCGGTCCGGAATGCACGTGTGTTTTCGGCGTTTCTACCGACTACTTCTTTTATATTATTTGTTACGTTCGAGACGTACGAATGGTGGAGATCGAAAGATCGAGATACCAATGGAATTTCTGATGCTCGAAAGGAATTTTATTTTGTCGTTGTGGAATTTTGTTGAAGTTCCTTTTTATTAATTTTCAGTTCGATTGTTGAGATGTAAAATAATTTGTCGAGAATCACAAATGAATTTGAGATTCGTTTTTGATGATTGAAGGAATTTTTGTATCTTGACAGTTGTTTTAACGAAATTTTTTGTTGAATTATTTCTGTGAAAGTTTGCTTCTAGCAATTTTCAGTTCGAATTTCAGAGCTGGAGTATAATTTTCTGAGTGTCGAAAAATGAATTTCAGATTGGTTTTTGAGGACGCAAGGAAGTTGTATATATTCATTCCGTTATTCTTTTATTACCATTAACATTATCGTCACTTGTTGTACCATCGTCCATATTCTCTTCATTTCTTTTCTAACAACATCAACATTATTCACTTTTTCATCCAGTTTCAACATCGTCTCGGTGACTCATTGCAAAAAAATCATCGAGTATCCTGTTTGGGTAGCGTCATGTGCAGACCATGAGCAATCCGGTGTGGAATTTCCGGTGTCGAGGAGCCGTTGCTTCCCGTGCAATTTCTACGTCTTCCCCAGAGATTAAGAGCGGCGACAGAACCGGACGACGTTTTCCATGCAATTAGTTACGGGCACAGGAAGAGCCATGTTTGAGCGGAACGCGAGCGGGTCACGTGAAGCCAGAAAACGCGTAATCAGGGTCGCGTGACCGAAGACCCTGACCGTGGCCCACTGATGAGAAATTTCGTGCTGGGAAATTGGCCATAAAGCAATTCACAGAGACGAAGAATAATTAAGGAATCTTCAATATTTTTTCTTAAACCTTCAATTCAGACGGCGAGAATTTTGAACAGTAATATCTTTATTACACATTTGACACAGGTGTAGAGGCGGGGCTCAGTTAGAGATGCCATTATGCTTAACCTACTTAGAATTGGACGATTCAGCAGAGGTGAGATGTGAAATGAATAATTAATCTGCCAGCTTGGGAAGACGAGTCAACTCGTCATTGGTCAGCTAATACTTAGAACAGATTAGTTTATTTATAGAAGAATTAGTCATTTTTAACTGCACTGTTATGCTGTATTCATATTTGCAAGAGCCAAAATGAAGTATTTGGTTGTAATTTTTATTGATTTTTAATTATAAACTAGAGAGATTCAATTTCTGTTTGAGAGGTGAAGAGTTTGAGAGTTAGATTCAAGGTTTAATTAGTTACTTTCTTAGATTGAGTTAGTGTAGATGTAAAGAAGAAGAAATAAAGAAAGAGAGTTGATTTCAAGCTGAATTATTATAGATTGAAGGAGCTAAATTTAGTAGAGCAGTGTAATGGACTAGATAACATAAGAGAACATTAATTTCTCTCGGCAGATATTTTGTCAACTTTTGCTTCGATTTTGTTCCATAAATCAAAGTGATGAAAAACTTATCTAATACTAGCACCAGTATTTCTTGCAATTAATTCCTCTTATCATAAGTAACGAGTGTAATTCCCCATTTTAAGGCGTTTAACGATCTCTTGTTACTTCTTCAAAGTGGAAGATATGGTTGACGATAATTGTTGCAATAATTAGAGAATTCACACGAGCGGTAAAACACATTCGATTGAAAATCTTGAGGAGTTAGCCTGAGGATTTCACGAGTCCTTGAGCCATTAAGTTAAGTGTTATAAGCTGTAAATCATGCCAAGTTCTACCAGTTATTTCCTTCTTGATGTCGGAAAGGACTTCCTCGAGAGAGGCGCTGTATAAGGTGTAACTACTGCTAATGTAATACAATTAAAAAGTGAGCCTTTAAAATAGCAAAAGGAGAATCTTCTTGCTAATTGGAAGTACCACTTCACTTTCACTCAGTTACATTTTGCGGAATGGTGAGTTTAAAGCAATTATCACTGGCAATTACAAATTAATATACTTTCATTTCTGATGCTGGAATCCGTGCTTCGAAGACCGAGAGAAACTCCAAGTTTCGAATTTTTCTAATTCCTAAGATTCTAGGATTTAACGATTTCCACACTTTTAGTACTCAAATTTTCAGATGTCCAAAATTTCCAACATTTCAATATTCAAAGATTTCAAATTTCCAAGATTCTAAATTCCCAAATTTCCAAACTTTACACCTTCCAAATTTTCAAGACCGTAAGTCTCAAAATCCAAATTTCCAAACGAAAGATAAGCCTAAGCCTCGAAGAGTAAAATTTCCCACAAGGAAAGGGCGAAAGATAGTGAAAAAGCATTCAAGTGTCACGCAGCAGGTAGTCTACCAACACCTGTACGTAAAGGCAGCCTCAGAGCTGCCCTTTATAGGTCAGAGACTGCGTGGCCACCGTGAGCGAGCCAAACTCAGGTGATTCTCTTTTGACAGGGGCCGATTCGAGGTCTCCAGGTCGCGTCGTATGGATGTCCGCTCCATTTCATGGCTCGTCGTGTGACCACGAAGCCTACGAACTTATGGACTAATCTTTCATGACATCTAATGACCAATTACACTCTAATTGCCTTCGCAAGTAACTTTAATTCTTTACGTTTAAGATTTAGAATTTTTTAAATATATTTTTTATACAGAATTTAAAAACTCTGAATACCTTTTCTTTCAAAAACTACTCGATACAAAAATTGAACGGGAAATGGATCTTTTAATACCAAATATTAAGGTAGATTAAGATTCAAATTAATCCAAATAATAGGCACATCTATTGTATTAAATTTAATACAGAATATTTCTTATAAAAGTGCATGAATTTTGGTGCCGCCTTAATGGCCGCTTGCACCGCAACTCTCTTCACTGATCAATTTATTCTTCATTTCAAGACTCTACAGTCCAGTTAACGTACACTTTCTTGAAGCAAAAAAGGAACGTTTCAAGTTTTTCCCCATGGAAAGATATGAAAGCTGAATTAATCGAAAAATCCAACTGTCTGCGTGAACGTGACTGTAGAAAGAACCGTATCTTTCAATACTGATTACCCTGCAGAGTTCATACGATAGATACCTAAATCTTTCCACGAGATACATTACTCCAGCGAGAAACTATTCCGTTAAATATTTATGAACGCGATTCCATGCCTCGTGAATTCAATTATAACGTGTACTGTTTTCATGAGTAATTTGCGTTAGTTTGTTGCCCCTTAGCGATCTATATTCTTTCACCTGTGCTTCGTGCATAAATCAAAATCGTACATAAATCATCGTATTCGTTGTAGCGCATACGAAAATACTCCTCCAGTCATTTCTCAAGTGAACTTTTCGTTTTCGCTAAATTCGAAAGAACGTCGAACGCGAAAACTTTCTTCCAGGCTGAAGGAGCGTTCGCAAATGAACGTGTACTACTTTCTTTTCGCGCGTCCGACGAAGATCTAATCGGGTTCGATTAAAATTGTAAATGCGTCCCGGTAGGTGTTCAATTCGCTCGTGTTTCTGAGTAAGTTCTCGCGGATCAGGAGTATAATACCTTGAAACGGGCACTTCAGTTCCTCTTCGATTTACTTATCACGTTTATCCTTCTTTAAACGGACAATTATTCGAAAATGATGTCACATTTACATTATTCTCTTGGAAAAAAGAAGAAAAATGAAAAAGGGACTATTTCTGCTGAAGGCATAAATTTAATTGAAATAGACATCTTTCTGCTAATTATTTTAACGTCACATAGTAGATTTTATTATCCAGAATCTTTCTCACTTAATAATTTAAGATTTGGAATATTATAATTGAAGAATAACTTTTGTTTTTACGCATGCACCGATTTAATACCATTCGTTTAATAGAAAATTGCTCTTCTGTTGAATGGATTGGTCATGACTGATTCTTATGGCACGAAACGCGATAGTAATTTAGAAAGTGATATACTAGCATCCATAGTCATTTTATTTCCAAGCTCACAGTGGCTCTACTTACTCTGGATCTTCTCCAAACTAC
The DNA here is from genome assembly GCF_001263275.1 of Habropoda laboriosa. Lineage (NCBI taxonomy): Eukaryota > Metazoa > Arthropoda > Insecta > Hymenoptera > Apidae > Habropoda > Habropoda laboriosa. The sequence goes on from NW_017100254.1 coordinate 524,403, forward strand.
CCATAATCTTTCCTTCAATAAATTGCCAATGAGACAACATTCTTTTCTAAACAAATTTCTTCCAAATAACTACTCTCGCTTTTAATCCCAATCACCAAGAATGTAAAACCAAAACTTTCGAAGAATGTTCACTCGCACCAAGCAACGAAGAAAATCAATTTTAATACCTATAAAACAAGACTCTCTACTCTAATTTTTAACCCCAGTCACCAAGGATATAAAGCAAAATCCTCAAGGAGGATTTTCACTTGCACCAAAAACTCGTACAATTTCCCATTAACCAACGAAGAAAATTCAATTCACAACAGCCGGTTGCATCACAATCCATCATAAGAGAAAAGGAATCGCCCATCTCTCCAGAGAAAGACAGCCATTAGCGTTCCTCCATAAAATCGACTGGAATGTCCATTTCCCTCGGCACAATTCCAGACACCCCATCGGGCGAAGGGTTCGAGAGTCAGGTACAGCGACACGGCTTGCCAGGGAGTGCCTCTCCCAGAGGCAGAAACGCGGCTATCTGGGCACAAAAGAAAAGAGAGGGGCCTTGTGGGACGAGTAGTGGGGCCCAGTCGGTCGTAGTCTCACGCCTTCCGTCAGTTCTCAGTTCAACGAGGAGCGTACACCCGTGAACAGCTCGCCATTCCACTCTCAGTTCCTTCGACTCTCATTCTATCCACCATCAACACAATTCATCTTACACGTCGGTCTCTACAATAGAAAACCAGTGAAACAATTGGAAGAAGATCAAACAAGAAGAATATTCATCAAACAATATTATACAATATCTAAAGACAGAGGAATCAGTAGCGCCATCTTAGCGGCGTAGATCGTTCGTCGAGTCAAACGTCGAAGACGAAGTGACCGAGTGTCGTGCACGAGGGAATCATCGCGATTTTCGGCACTCATGAGACAAGAAGCAGCGTCTGAGACGATGGCCATTGGCCGCGCCTCTAAATTCCAGAAGAAATTCCTCGTCGAGTGAACGTTCTCTTCTGGTGGTCGCGTGTACCTGTCCGTCGCAGTGGATCGGTACACGTGGAGGTGAGGGGCGACCTGTAGGACGTGGACGTCACTGGCATACCTCAGGAGGACCTGGCCTGAACGAGCAGTGCAGCAGAAGACGACGAAGAAGAGGAAGAAGAAGAGGAAGAAGAAGGAGAGAGATTGGTGGGGGGTTTGGAAAAGGTTAGCAAGAGGGACATAGTGTGTAAGTGTGAGTGTGTGTTGTAAGAGGGACGCCAGGTGGAAGAGGATAGAGGAGAGGCGCGCCAGGTACCGTGGCCAGAGTGGTGGGGAACCGTCAGAAGGCGGCCATAATGGCCTGACGCGATCTCGAGCGAACGGCGGCGGCTACAGCTGCTGCGAAATAGCCGTGAGCGTAACCACGGCCCGCTCCGTCGTCGTTCGTCCACGCGAGCGTATATTTTGCAACGGGCAACGCGTATCGTTTGGAAAGTGACTGCGTAACCGCGTTAGTGGAGTGTGTTACCGGGTGGAGTCGCTGACGTTTCGTTCGCGCGTGTGTCTGTGCCTCTTCGAATTCGTCTGATCGAATTCTACGTCGCGTTCTCTGTACCTTTACTTATTACACCAGTATCGATAATATTCTTTCTTCGAGAATGAGGGGCGCTAATCAGGAGACGGCTACGCCGTACTGTCGCTGCAGAGTTCTTTATCTAGGCAGCTCTGTGCCTCATGCCAGCAAAGAGGGTCTACTGGGTGTTCAGGAACCTCTCAGGGAGTTGTATCCTGAACAGGGTGCACTAGGAGCGCGTGGAATCGATTCTTGGTTGAGTGTCTGGAGCAATGGACTGTTACTGGAGAACGTGGACGAACACCGGAAGAAAGTCACCAGGTTCTTCCCTATCGAGGCTCTGCACTACTGTGCCGCGGTTAGACACGTCAAAGGTGGCAACGGTGACTCCTCTAATACCAGGTTCCTACCGTTAGACTCACCGTTCGCCAGGACACCAAGTGCCAACCATCCACCCCTGTTCGCCGCTGTTCTGCGAAGGACCACTGGTATCAAGGTTCTCGAGTGTCACGCGTTCATATGCAAGCGCGACATGGCGGCCAACGCCCTGGTCAGATGTTGCTTCCACGCGTACGCGGATAGCAGCTACGCGAAGGGCCTGGATCCGACTACAACCACCACTAATGGAGTCACTGGTGGACATCCTTCGAACAACAGCCTGTATCACACTCTCGGTGGATCCAGTACCACTTTGGACAGTCCTCAGGCTACTCGTTTAGACGCTACGTCGACGGATGACCTCAGTTTGTACAACGGTGATGAGAACCATAAAGTTTGGGCGAGGGGTCGTGACGAAGTTGATGGATTGTACCAGGAACAGGGTACTCTGAGGAGCACCAAAGGCTCTAGACCTCGTCAGCTAGTAGCTCCACCTCCTCCACCGCCCCCGCCACCTCCACCAGCTCAACCTTTGCTCCTCGAAGAGTCTTCGTCCTCGTCAGTTCGTAGAAAAGCGAACAAGAAGCTGAAGAAGCTGAAAAGCAGGTCTCACGAGGATCCTCTGACACAGGCTCATCTGCATCCTCAACTGCACCAAGGAATGTACACCAATGGCCATGGACACCATACTCTAGGCCATCCTGTCAGACAGCAACACTATCACCCTCATCCCTTGCCACCCAGCAGCAGATCCGTGGCAGGAACCTTGGCTAGACCAGCTCCAGTTTTACTGGTACCAGCAGCCACGTTACCTAGGAAGGCTCATCATCATCCTAAGGGTCTTAGACCAATTCCAGCAGCGGCACCGATCGTTCCAGTCTACGCTCCGCTTCCTGTCGTGCCTCCTCCACCTGCTGCAGCGATTTATCCAGCGGGAACGTATGGAACAGCGGGGAACAGGGGCAGAAGACAGCATCCTGAAGGTGAATCCTCGACTCTTGGAGCTTCTAGAAGATTAGCCGCCTCTCACGCCGATCTAACCACTGCAGAGATGAACAGAGCAGCTGATAGTCCTGAGAACGAGTCTCGTTTCGGCACTGGGATCTACAGAAGAAAGGGACATCTGAACGAGAGAGCGTTCTCGTATAGTATTCGAGCTGAACACCGTAGCAGAAGCCATGGAAGCTTGGCTTCACTGGGCTTCAGCGGACAGAATGGCACTGCATTGCCTAAAGAGGAGAAGAAAGATAGGGAGATAGCTCAATTGGTGGCAGGATTGAATCTAGACGACAGTCCAGAGAGAACTCAGCCTCCAGTGAACTCCAGAAGCGGGTATTCTCATCATCATCATCAGCAACAACAGATGCAGCCACTACCAAGGCCTCGTCCTCGTTAGAGTCCTCGGGATGTTCGATTATTAATACATTGAATTTGGTGCGTCCAGGTCGAACGAGGATCCAAAGATGATCCTCCTGTTACTTTGACTATGGAAATGTGTTGTTCTGGAATAGACTATTCGGTTAGAGACAGTGAGATCTGACTATTGAAAGTGTTCGTCTAGCCCTGAAGTCTGGGGCAGACTTTTTCAATAAGGGCATCTGTTTCAATCAGAAGAGAGAGAAAGAGAGAGAGAGAGAGAGAGAGAAAGGGAAGAGTTCGTTCTTTTTTTTCATATGGGGAAAAAGGTCCGTGACGGAGGTTAGCGTGGAAAATCGCGATGGGTGGCCTGGTCAAGGCACGTCTGACTGGTTCAGGTGGCTTTCGATTCTTGGAAACAGCCTTGCCTGAGTAGGAAAATTACGGCCGCGGCAAAAAGGCCTCATCTTCGTCGCGCAGGTTTCTACTTACCTGTGACCTCGATCATCTTATCTCGAGAGTCGATCGCCTTTTGTCGAATTAAGGACTCCTCGATGAGTTCCTGGCTTTGTAGAAATCTTCCGTAAAGGTCGATTTCCAAGTATACTTCTTTACTGAATTTGTTGAAGATATTGTTTCTCGGTTGGTTAACATTCGATGATAATTATCTGTTGGCTTGATTATCGTCGAAGGAAGAAACTTGGTGACGCAATTTCTTCACGAAACGCTCGTCCTTTCGCGAAATGAACAGGCTAATTGGACGAGCTCGAATTATTGTCGCCTGCAAGATCGTTCTAATGGCTGGAGCTCGTTAGACACAGCCACGCTACCTCGTAATATTTCCTCTGAGAAAACGAGTCGGTAGCTTCGTGGAAACTAGGCTTCCAGTGGATCCACCAAATGAGAAAAATTATTAATAATCTTCAAACACTTTATTTATTCGTATAATTGGAGAAAAAGTAGGATATTGGTTAGGGTAATTGGTGGATCACTTAGTTTGTAATTTCAAATTCGAATTGCATTTCATTTGAGATAATTGGAGGATCATCTAATTAAAATTCATTCGTTAATTATCCTATTTGGAACGAATTTGTTGAAAAATTTCCTCTTGTTTCGTAACATTGAAAATTCATTAGAATTTGAGAATTATCGAAGAACCGTATCATTAATTTCCCCCCCTAGAAAGGGTAACGCGACGATTTAAATTCCTGGCTCGCCCGTGAGAACGTGAACGTTAATCTTAATTGCGTGAGAAAAAATTATGCAGCATACAGGGAAAAGCGGCGAGGGTTTCGAGACTCTCGAGTGTAAAATCAAAACTTCACATTTCACTTCCTTATAACTCGGAAAAATTCCGGTTTCTTTTCTTCATGTGTTTTTCCTCTTTTTTCGTTTCTTTTTATTTTTAAAGAAGCTAGCAAGTGAATAAATAACGTAGAGGACAAATTCCATACTAATGTTATTTCCATGACAAATCAGGTTTCGTAATTGCGATTAATTGCGAATCGGCCTTGCAGTACTAACCTCAAACTCAATTACAACCGCCAATTATGCGAATACATAAAACTTGGAAGAAACGCTTAATAATTATTGCAATCTTGCGATGTAGACTTTTTGATCTCTTTGATATTTTTTATTGCTTGTAATGCGTTGTTTTATTAATGGAACGCAATACTCTGGGAATATTAGCGGCGGAGATGGCAGGGGCTCTAACATTAGCATGGAGGAAATGGCTTACATCGTGTTTCTTCGATACGTGGCCCCATTTTTCCTTGAGAAAAATTAAACCGTGATAATAAACGACTTGTTAATGATCGTAGAGACACCTGAAGTTACTCAACTCTGACACATCGATGCGATTATACAGATCACGTGCATGAGAACGAATTCTGGGAAATCCAAGTTGCAATGTTCGATTAACGCAACTATGCTACTAGTCGGCAATGGTGTTCCCTACAATTAATTTTTAATTATGGCAATTAAAACGCGATTTACTAAAGGGAGAAATTTGTGGGACATTTGTTGAAGTTGACAATTGGGATAAAATATTGAAAATTACAAGCTTGAGGCTCGAATAGAAAATGTTAAAAATTCTGGCCCTCTGAAGAATTGGGAAATTATTAAAAATTAGAATTGAAGCCTCCAGATTATTGAAAATTTAGAATACTTCAATTTTCGAAATTAAAAAGATACACAAATTTGTGACTCGGATTAAAAGTATCGTAAGTAACAGAAATTCAAAATATCAAAAACTTCAAATCACAATTCTACGCAGGAATTCAGCGTTTAATTAACAGCGTTACCAAAACAGAGGGAGAGAAATAAAAATTCCGATTAACTGGTTGATATTTTTATGACTCAATTCAGCGGTGCGAGCGCGTCGAACATGCCTGTTTCGAAACTGGTTACAGACACCTCGCATACACGAACGAACACCCATTCCTATCGTCGCGTATGCATATACAATTAGACTCGATTATTATCGATTCCCGGCCGATGTCAGCCGGTTACGCGCGCCACATTTCGTCACTCCGATATTTTTTTCCCCTCGTGTATCGCTTGTGTTTACTCGTTCGCGCCAAAGAAACAAGTTACACCTGTGATAAACATTTTTACTGTTCATCGTATTGCCTGACTGAAAAAATTGGAAAAACTACAAGTAAGATCAAATCTTTTTCTGAAAAAAAAAAAAAAAAATGTCAATTGCATTTGACTAATAAAAATCACAAAAAATTTGCATGCTGAAGGAATCGCGAAGAAAGTGTCAAAAAGTGACTTTGACTGTTTCTGCAATCTTTCTGTAAGGTTCCTATAATTCCTATTAATTTAGACAACTTTTTCTCCATTCTCTTTTACAAAGTATGTAGTATACGATTCAACGTAAAAAAAGACGGGGAAAAAACGCTGTCCTCTCAAGGAGAGGGGAAAAAAGGGCGGTAAATGAACAGCAAACGAACGTATGCAAATGAACGGGTAACGTTGGAGGAACGCACGGTCGAGTTATTTCTTTTCTCTGTCCGCGCTTCATCGATCGCATTGATCGACTCGGTGAAAAGTGTCGCTTCTGTTTCGCAAGGGTTTCACCGTAACACGCGGCGATGCAAAAGAAAAGAAAAAAAGGAAGAAAAAACAAGGGATTGCGTGGTAACGCTTCAAGGTATCGCGAGTGCAATGGACCGAATTATGCTACTGAATGTATAATTCCTCGATATCGAATCCCACGTGCGCTCTGTTGCTACATTTGCCTCGCCTGGAATGACTGTTTAGCATTAACAGAGGCCTTTTAATGGAATTTCTTTGAAAAAAAGCATAGGTTTCGAAAATTATCTTCCGGATTAAAAATTAATTTAAATGATAATTCTTAATATTAGTGAAATTTGCGAATTTTCTGGGATAAAAATTCGCGAGTTAAATCTTTAACTGTGTCAATTTGAAATTATGTAATATATATGGGACCATTTTAATACATGAAACAGAGGTTATTATCACGAGAATTATCATTTCAATTATTTTTTGGAATAAAAATTCGCGCGTTAAGTATTCAACTGGTGCCCGTTTGAGATTATATGGGGTTTGTGGGATTATTTTAAAAATAAAATTGCCTTCTACTTTTGAATTTACGAACGAAACGAGGAAATGAGACAGAATTACTTTTATGTTTCACACTGGCGGGTATCTGTCGTTTGGTAAACGGAAACGAACACGTATGTAGGCAGGCCTTGCAAATCGCTTTTCGTAAGCGCGTTCGCGGTCAAAAGAGTTTATGAAACGCTGACCCACTGACACTTATCAGCTTATGAATTGAACTGAACGTGATTTTCTTGCGACACCACGAAAATTCCTTTCGCTGTTCGCGAAACAACGATTGTCGTCGCGGAAGCTTCGAGTCACGTTTAATGACACACCATTGTTCCCAACAAATCAACTGCAATTTCGTTACTGGCATGCATAAGTCATAGGCAAATTGGAAAAAAGATTGCAGAGAAGATACTCTAAAATCATTTCAATTTCAATTTTAATGCAGACGATCTAACAATGGTTCTATTTATTACAACGATAGGAGGAAGTAGCAAATTAATCGTCCAATTTTCTCAGTACCATTACTATACAGAATACAAATTATAGTAAATATAAAGCATACAAATGAAAGAGAGAAAGTGAAAATATTTGAAGTAATTTCAGTTTCACTTTCTTCATAATTCTAGATCCTCCAATTGTTTGATTTCAAATAAAAATTGAAGGTGAGAGAGATAAAAAGAGATTGAAAGAAATTTCAATTTCCTCCAATCGTCCTGTTCGTTACGACGAAGCAAGTACATATGTAGGTAGTCACTAAATTGGCCATCCAATTTTCCACGCTAAAATCGCGACATTTTTTGCCCCCCCGACAACGGCTATTTCCGTTTATTTTATACACACAAAGACAGTGCCTTCGTTTTTGTCCGTTTCTTATCCTGCAGCTTCGAGAGACAGCGCCATCGTGCGCTACCCCGAATGATCCAGCATGGGAATCAGTGCCAAACACCATAAAGCGTCCGACTTCGCGAACTCTGTCGTTCAGCTTTTTGCCCCTTTCGAGTGTCGTTTAATTCTTTCGCTCTATTGAATTTAAGCGAAGTGTCCTGTAGCCTAATCGACATGACAGGAGAATTTTCGTAGATTTGTATAGTCATTGGGTTATCAGAGTGGAACGCAGGTCACGTTTCTGTGCTTCACCAAAGTTAGCTTTTTCTTTGTCAAAAAATAATTAATTCCTTCTGAGAATTGTGCTTTTATGAAAAATTAATCCTCTTTAAAAAAAAAAGGTTGTATTCTTTAATTAAAAACGAGCGCAGAAATTTGGCTTCAATCTTTCAGACTTTTCGTAAAAATTGGCCTGCGTTTATGTCAAATTATCATACTCGTCATCTTTTATGGACTCACTGGAATGTTTTATTCATTCTCACCTGGTGTTTTTCAAAGCGAAAGGATTAAACGAAGCCTGAAAAGGGCTCTCGACACCACGCTGTCTTCCACGTCCTCGAGTTTCGAAATGGCGAACGGGGACAAGGTCGAAAATCCTTCTCTAGAAGACAGCGTGGTCTCGACGCAAGCAAGAACCAGAAAGGAAAAGAAGAACCACTGCAGAAAAATCGACAATCTTCGAAAGTTACGAGTCGGACAGAGGTGCAACTGGAACTTATTTATTTAATCGCATGTGCCAGATGATTGTATAGAGAGTCTCACCTAACGAAGTGTTTTCAACTCGACGATAATTATTACTCTGACAAACCCTTTAACCAAACAAAAATGACGAGAAATGAAAAAAAAAGTCGTGCTACACTATTTGCAGAATAAAGTCTCCATTTTCCGTATCATTTTGTTTCTCTCTTAAACTCAACCGTCTACTGATAATAATCATATTTCAAATAATAACAACGTCACGTACTTTTCTCTGCAAATAACTCCACGATAACGATTAAAGGGTTAACGAGTCATTAAGAATCAGTAACAGTTACGGTCTCTCTCTTTTTTTTGTTTTTAAAGATTTCTCGCAGGAATTATTATTTTCATTAACTGTTCGTTTGGTAGACTTGAATAGTGAAGTCAAGGAAAGACTGCTCAAACGAAAAGTTAACCTGTCGAAAATCGTCCGAAGCGCAAACGATTATTTATTTATCGTGGTCTGCGCTCTATCCGCGGACGTGTAACGTAATGAAAATGTATTTATCGCACGGCGAACGCGATGGAACCTCCCCGACATCGTTTCCCCTAAGCCTCCTCACCTGACACGCTTACCTGTTGTACATGAGAGTCCTCTTACGTAAGCCTGTAAAGATCACCGACCATCGAGCGTGCGGAATGCCGTTTCCTTGTCCACGGGACATCCATTCATTTCAGTATGTCCTTCTTTTTTTTTCCACACCTTTCTTTAGTTTTTAACGGTGTCTGTTCACTTTGAAATTTGGATAAATGTTGTCCAGGTGTACATAAAGATTGAATATATGTATATATTTTTAAAAGATACTTTCGCAGACAAAGATTGAGTGCATTTGAACAAATTTGAAAAAATCTTCTGGGGAACAGTATTTGAAAAGTGGGATAAGTTTATTTTGTATGGCTTTAAATGGAGTGGCAAATTTATTTCGAATGGAATTTAATTTTTCGGGGCGAATGTACTTATTGAAATTGAATATGTTCGTGACCCAATGTACACGAAAATGTAAAAAAAGATCGAATAGGAGAATGCTGTTAAGTAGGCCTGCAAGCATTCCGCGTGAAACGAATGATTGGAACGGGTTAGAATTGAGGAGGAAAGGGAAATACCGAAGATGAATGGCCGGGGATCCATCCTATCCTCTTGAATTACTTCTGAACATGTTATGTATATTGTTACGTGTCGATTGCCATGCAAAATTAATTAATAATAAACTAACAATGCAACTAAGGCAAGTCTACAAGAATCATTGATCCATTAAGAAAACTCGATTCTGTAAGAGAATTTCTTCCATCCCTTGAAAGAATCGCTCTATTGTAAAAATTATTCTATCGACAAAATAGCTCCAATCTATTCTGAAAATTATTCAGCACATACCAAATCTACTTTCATCCCTCGAAAAATGTCCTGTTAACCCTCTATGGGCACGTGTAACTTTCAAGTCGCGTACTAATATATCGATATTTTATTAAATAATTGAACTTTCTTCCACAAAATGGCATAAACGTCTTGTTGTACAATGTCTCCTTATTAACCAGTACACTTTCTTGATAACCGTTGTTACTTCAAAGTTACAATATGTATTCGTTATGATAAAATTGTCGAAACTGCTGAATTCACTGTTATTCTGTATTTATAGGCCGATATTTCCTAATTTCACGTTACACAAATTCTTTTACAGTCAAGAAAAATATTCGGCCCATAGAGGGTTGGCGAATAAAAGATATTCTATCCACAAGAAAACCTACGTCACTACCCAAACATGAATTATTCTACCAAACTTCATATTCTACAATATTTCCACCATTCAAGTGCCACTTTCTCCAAAAATGCCAAATGTCACACATTTGGAGACACTAAACGGACCAAATAGAAACGTTCCTGTTATCCTTCGACGAGCACGTGAACAACGAGTCCCTCGAGGACTCCAGAATCGCTATGGCGTCGAAATCAAGCGTTTCCTGGCCGATGCACGCCACATTACGTACAGTGCATACCTGTACAGGCTCGGGACGAACGCACGCGAGCCTTCGTCGTCGACCACATTCCGTTCTCGCGTGTAATTTTCAGGGTTAACCACAGCCGACGATACGCCAGTTTCGCGATCACGGCAAACGTCCCTGGAATGCAAATCGCCTTGATTGGCAGCCTAAGTGGAACGCCTTTTCCTTCTTCGTTTCCCTCCTCCGCGCTTCGAGTGAACGCTTTTCGAAAACGAGTCTCATTTGTACTTTTCTGCACAAGTTCTGTGATTGTCAGACCTAATTTAGACTTCGTGCCTCTACTTGCAGCCTGTGCAATAGATTTCAGCGATACTTCCTTGAATCTTTTCCTGTTTCTTTTTTTTTTTAAGGATTCAGTGTCCTTTGAGAATTGTATTTGAAAATGGTCGATGGAGTGATAGTAATTGTGGAATTAAACAGCGAAGGAGAAGTTGTATTGAGATTTTGAAGGTTTTAAAAGTCTGCAAAAATAGTATTACTAAATAACATTCCAGAGATATTATTTTCGAATTTTCCAAATTTCTTCTCCGTCAATGTTCATTGGAAAAGTTTTCAATTTTCAAATTTCACTTACTCCGCAAAAACGGTAAGTTCACTTAGACTTTTTCAGCCTATTAATCTTCCCCAAAAAGCACCTTCTCACAAAGTACACACGCTCTCTTTAGACTTCCCGATTAATGACCCTAATTTCTCTTCGGCAATTAATCAACTGCAGCATCGTACAGTGGCGACGAGATTTTCATTCGTAGAGAAAGTATCGCCATATTTAATTAGAATCGATCCATGTCAAGAGTTAATTAACCGGAGGATTCGCGTGATCCATGGATCCCCTTGATCCAAAGCAACGACACCGGTCGTTTAAGCGTTCTAACCTTGCGGTTAGTCGAGTGCATCCATTCGACGCAAGTTTCTACGTTTGATTATTTTACACCTCGCGTGCACATGCCGCTGTTCTTCGGTATTACCGATCGAACGATGATCGTAGCTGTATTTTAATACCTGTTACGAGCTTCTGGAATAATCGTCGACTTTGATCGACGATTACTTTAAACGATGACACGGGATAAATAAAAACGCAGCCTTGGATCGCGTGTACATGTGAGAATTAACCTTCGAGGCGCATCTGCATCTGACGTAGCGCAAAAATGTCCGTGTTTTCATTCACTTTTGATTCACGTTTTTACGTTGTCATTGCTAACTTGGATGTTAATTTAATCGTGAAAGGAAACGTGGAAAAATCGCTTGGAATGTCGAGGGAAATCAGAAGAGTAATACTAAGTAAAACAATTACAAAACTTGAAGACAAAAGGCGTACACAATTGTACGAAAAACCAATTTTTTAAACGAAAGATTCCATTGTCTTTTGAGTTTTTCCGTTTTTAATGCTGACTGCTTCGAAATGAAAGGAAATGTGAAAAGATCGCTTTGAATGTGAAGAAAAACGGCAAAAGAAACATTAAGTAAAATTATTGGAAAATTTGACGATTTGGAATATTAAGGAAAAGGATTAAAAACAAACAGAACCATTTTAACACGTTCGTCGCCCAGCGTGAATCGGCCGAGTTTCTCGCGGGGCCCAAATCCGATAGTCGGAGCGCAAGAACGTGAACAGAGCGATTAGCTGGAGTTTGCGTTCTATGTTACCAGAAGAGGAGACAAATTCTCGAACGCCAGGAAGCGAGAAAAAATAAAAAATACGACAACATATTGTCCCAATTGTCCAAAATCACCAGAAATGTGTTGGAACTGTTTTAACGAATACCATGCTACGTAGTATAATGTTGTATTTTATTTGAAATATAAATTAATGTATAGTACAATATAGTGTGATATTCCATTAAATTCTTGTGTTATATGGATTTTCATAAATTACTCGTGAAATCCTATTTAACTCGACGAAGAAGAACGTCACCCATACCTGGGTGCCCCCACGGAAGCATACTCGTCACCCAGATATGGGTGACGTGGCGACGAACGTGTTAAATAGAAAAAGAACAGATACACTGAAAAAAGGTGTTTCTTTTATTACTAAGGAGTATATTGAAGGCAGTATTATATCATTGGCATGTTCACTACGGATGCTGAAAATGATGCCAATGATTATGTAACTTGGCGAGTAACATATCACGAATCGTTATCGTCGAATTATTGTATCCATAATTCCATGCACGTCATATTAATTTCTGCTATTACATAAACCTTCTCATTACTATCTGCTTCGATATACATATATGGATGACTTTCGTAATCATTTTCATAATTATCGAACAGCGAAGGTGGACTTCATTAACACTTTCGCGACTAGCGCCGGTTATATCCGGCATCCGCTAAATGCTTTACACTGGCTAGCGCCGGTTATATCCGCCATCCACTAAGCGCGCCGCAACAACTCAAAGTGAAGATTTATTTTAAAATACAGAACAAAGCATTGACAACATTCCCTTTATCCGATACACCCTTAAGCCCTTTGCTGTTCCAACGAAATCCTCTAAGATTTGAAAAAAACGCGAGACACTCTTAATGTGTGCACTAACGGCACGACGACTCGTTCGTTAGCGGCGTACTGATGGCCAGTTCCGCCGTCGCGACATTTTTCGGAAAATGTGTCCCGATTTTTTCTGACAAATAATATGGCGCATTCGACGCGAGAGAGTGAATAATAGTACCGAAAGAGAGGTAACATGAGCAGTACCGTTGCAGATTGTAATTTATAAAAAAGAGATACAAAACGCTGGGCATAATTCAGAAATTATAATCTATACGGTACAACTCTATGCAAATGATCGCCGCGAGAATTCTACGCCTATGGGATTCAGGAGCGACTCGAGCGTGGAAAATGCAAGATTCTTCTTTACTTCAGAGAGCTCAGATTTGCACAAGTTTTCTAGAATTTTTCGTTGAATTTTCTACAGAATTTTTCAAAGAATATATCCCTCCACGCCTGTGTGATTCGGGGGCGACTCAAGCGTGAAAAATGCAAGATACTTCTTCACTTAAGAAAGTTCAGATTTCTACAAATTTCGAAGAATTTTTCGAAGAACGTATCGTCCAATTTTTCCAAGGATTTGTGAATGAAATTCTGCAAAGATTTCCTAAGGAATTCTTTAGAAGAATCTTCCAGAGGCTGTTGCAAGGAATTTTCCACGAAGGAAGCGTCTAAGAGGCGCAACAACCAGAGAAGTACAATCACGCGGAGATTTGAAAGATAATAACGCGAGAAAACGCAGGCATCCGTGTTGAAAAGTGGGGGGAAATCGGAGAAAACTCACAACCATAGAATCCTGCGTGTGTGATAGTTATTTTCGCTTGAAAGCATCAAATGGAATGCGAGCCATCGAGAAGACGACTCATTACGCGATAACTATGCGCATAATATTGCACGGCATTTACGAGAGGCGAGAACAGCCTCTCCGTGGAGAAATCTGTCGGTGAATTTGTCGTCGTGTAAAATTCAAACGGATGAATTTTTCACCGGGTTGTCTCCCGTGTAATTTCACGGGAGCACCGATAGCCCGTATTACAGTTAGAAGGTAACGCGACAATTTACAGTTATACACACGCACATTTACGCGGGAATAAGGTCAGCTTCGAAACGAGACACGGTCCTTCGTGAAATTTCGTTCGCCTGTTATCGATCGATATCTAATTGCCGGTAAAAATTCATTTTTCCTAACGGGACCGACCGATTAAGGTGATCCCTCGGTCGAACGCTGCACCGTTAGCATGCTTTATTGAAAATTCTTTAGTCCATGGTGTAACGAAACTGCGAAATCACTCGCTTCTGATATCTGGTCTCGGAACATTTATTTTTATTAAGCTCAGAAATCTTTATAAAACGAAGATGGTAATTTCTGAGATTTAGAGGCCTTGGAAAAGGGGGATTTTTTAAATCTCAAAGATTTTTGGAAACGAAAGGTGCAAATCTGGAAAATCCTGGATAATTGTGAGAACGGTGGAAAAGGGGGGTTTGCAACTTTGAAAAATTTACTCCGATTAAACTCGGCGCAAGTGGCAACAGACGAAAGAGGTAATCTGATCGTCTAGGTCGCTGAATTCAAATAGAAACGCGAAGACGAGCATAAATTCCCATATTACCGGCGATTGTCCGGCCGTTTCTCAGCCGGTGACAATCGCGCGTTCCTTTTCGTACGAAGCAGACTGTGTAATTGCATCACGCATGCTCACGACCAAGCGTCTGGATCAAAAGGAAACGAGCAACGAAGTGCTACGAAGAAAAGGCTCCAGAGTGCGTCGTTTCATCCAGTGGAAGAACAGAAGCAGATAATTCACATTGGATTAAATCCAGATTAAAACGAAGATCGAAGTACCGAAATGAATTAAATTAACAAGACAGAGTTACTTCGAAACAGCGATGACCTGGAATTCTACTTTTGCAAATGGACAGTTGGAGAACAATCACAACCTTGAAAGCAAACAATGGAATTTCTATGGTTGAAAATTAATAAAGAATTCTTGCGAAAAGAATTCTTTTCGTCTTTGGTACCATTCCTACCTTAACCCTCCATTATTTTATTAATACAGAAATCTTCAAACAAAATCACTTGTGAAAATTAATAAAGAATTCTTTCCATCAGGAATACGTTCGATTTTATGGTCTTCGCCTTCGGATACCATTTCTTCATTAGCCCTCAATTATTTTATTAATTCAGACATGAATATTTCCACGAAAATGGCGCGCAATCGAAGATTGGGAAAAGTCGAAGGCGGCGTCAGCTGCAGAAACGGCTGGACGAAAAGTCAGCGACCACGATAACTTCCGCTTCGAAGCGGTATCCGCCAGCTGTCGCTGATGTAACGATACATAGCCGCGGTAGCCGGCGCGTAATACGCTACAATGCATAAAATAACTGGACATTATTGTAAAACCGCTGGTAAGTACGGTTTTAATCACGACCGGCTCGAACACGGGAAAGGAGGAACTCTTCTATCTGCTTCCGAGAGTCTAAAAGGTAGTACGTATTCGTGATCCACGTTTCTTGCGACGAAAAGTATCATGTCTTACCGCATGTATGCTCTGTAAGAATGTCAATAATAATTGCTTATCTTCAGATCTTAATAACAGTGGCAGAGAAAGAAGGTTGTTGGAGAATGTTTCGTTCCTAAAATGAGATATCGAAGGAGGAAAAAAAGGGGGAGCAATTTGAGAACGATTCCTGGAACAATTGCCAAGTAGAAAGCAGGAAAAAGGTACATGAGATTATTATGCCGCACAGTTTATCGTTCAAACGAATTACTTTCGCCGCGTGGTTATGTTAGTTCGGCGGAGAAAAAAGCCGGCCGTGTATTGGCGAACGTAAACAAGAAATTAAGGTATGCAAATGAACCTGAGTGGAACACGAAGTCGCGCGTGCTTCACGCCGCTTGTGTACCGTTAAAACTGCAATATTCCCAGCCTGTCTGATTTGACGGTGAACTCTGATCTCACTGTGTACGAACCATTAGGCGACTATTACCGTGACGAATGTGATAGGTCTAAATAGGCACATACATTGTACTTTAATGCGTTCAGGACGAGGAAGAGCAAAAATAAAAACGACCCCTGAAAGATTACCCAGAATGATTTTTTTGAAGGTTCAAGTGCAAGAATTAGTTCTGTAGTTTTTGTTTAGTCGTAAAGTAGAATAAACCTAAGGGAATCCTGTATTAAGGGACAAAGGTGTCCCTTTTCGCGTTGCGTGCGACACTCGAGTCACTAGGACTCGGGAGGCCATAAATCCTGGAGTCTCCAAGAGTTCAAGGGACAAGGGGGCCTCGATGTTTCGTGGCTGGGCCCACTTCACGCGAGAAAGTCTCGACTTCGCGGAGACTCGACAGGATTCCCAAATATTCCGTCGCCGAACACCTCTTCGGTCGTTGTGCATCCCTTCCCTAAAATTTAGGGCGTAACGGGAAGGGGTGTCGATGCATAGGAGAAAAACTGATTGGTGGAAAATCGTTTTGGAAATCACCAATCAGGGCGAGGAACGCAGCTTTCGTGGAGACGGACTACGAAGGCTTGCGACAGTTCGACATAGAAGGCCACAAGGCAAGGTTCAAATTAGAAGTCTCACCAAGAGACCAGTATCGAAATCTAATTATTGAAATTAGTGTAACCAGTCCTTGGAGTAACAGTCAATAATAAAACGACCTAACCAAGGTGAATCGACGTGAATTTTGTTTGAAACCCTTTCCCACGTCAACAAGCCGTCGGGAGAAGTTTGCAACTAAACAGTTTTCTATAAATAAGATACAATTTTCTTTTCGATTTTTCTACTAATTTATTTTATAAGCACACCCTGTATATTAGTAGGTACAAAAATTGGTACCAAATATTCTACCTTCGCGTCTTAATATTCGTAAAATCAAACTCGAAATTGCATTCAGTTACCCTAAATGCGTCACTGAACTATTTTTCTATTAATCCTTACATATCGAAACATCAACTTCTTTCAATTAAATCACTTCGTTCTCCATCTACCCGGTGTACAGAAAGTCGCCATCGAGTATCGTTTCCAAAAATCCTTTTCATCGACAATTTATTACTCTAACTAACCCCTGAACCAACCTCAACCCTTCTCCTTTGTCCATTTCGTACTCCATCAGTGTCCAAAATGTCTCCATCGACGACTGTTCACAAAAATCCTGTCGCAGCAATTTATCGAATTTCATACCTAGTTGTGGATAATTCCTCCTCAGTGTACGTCTCTGTCGAAGGCGAGAGAGCGACTAACGAGTGGACGAAAGCCGGGAGGAACAGGAGCAGGACGCAGGAGGAACGGCGACGCTAGTGGAACAGAGAGGACAGCTGCGTCGTTGGAATAACAGTACTCTCACATTGGTGAGCGCCGCCGAAGCACGGTACCGTTATCGGTTACGGCGTTACCACGCCGCGCCGACGAGGACCAGCGACGGAAACCAGAGAATCCAGACTGTGCTCTTGCAGCTTCTCCTGTAACGCTTCCACCACCTCCTTCTCCCCCTCTTCATCCTCCACTTCTTCGTGTTCTCCTTGTTACTTGTTTCCTTGACCCCACGCGTCCTTTCCCGGTCACTGTAAAAATATTGGTCACTGGACACACACGCGTTGCAACAAATAATACGTCACCCCGTAGTGTGTATGTTTCATGCTGTTTATAATGCAACATTGGCAGTCATTTAGACTGATCTAAAACTTGGTCATTTAGGACAGTTAATGCTAACGGGTTCAGCTGTTCTTTTTCTTTTTTTTTTTGCTTTACTTTCTTTATGGTAATTCAGACTGTCTGAACTTTGTTTTGACCGGATGAGACCGTGGCATGGTTTCTGACTCCAATTATGGAGATACTT
>NW_017100254.1:542253-554132 GCF_001263275.1 Habropoda laboriosa
TGTTCTGCAGCATTTCTTCTTTTCTTAATTTCCAATGATTTTGCTTTTATAAAATAACCCGGGGAGTAATTTTGTTCCCAAAGTAATCTCGACATTTAAAAATCTTCATTGATGGTGGTTTCTTTTAAACTACTTTAATCTTTTTTTTTCACATTTTTAAGGGGGATGAACTTTTTTATTTAATAAGTTAAATTAAATATACTCGTAATTTCCTCGGGAAAAATTGTTAGTTTCGGGACGTGAAAACCCTTGAATTCCTGTTGCGTTGAACAATGGAAGATCGGTTCTCTGTGGTAGCTTCTTTCTATGTAGATAGATATTTCGAGGTGGCATTGTAATGGTAATGAGAGGCGGGTGCGTTTTCCAATTTCTTGATAATTTCAACGTTTCTTCGAGATAATGGTTACACATTAAATCCCCAGTAATTAGCGTAATGCACGTAACTAGTTTTTGACCCACTTTTCCTCACTGAATTTCTTCGACTTGCTGAAATACTGAAATTTCAATAAACTATTATTACTGTACCTCCGTTATGTTTGTAACAGTGGCTTTTGTCGCAAGAAAGTACTCATCGTGCTCAAGGAAAAGTTTAATTGCCATCTTTCAAATTTTCAGATTCCTTCTAAGATTGTCTCTAAACACTTTCTAGAAGATATACTGCATATAAAATTTATTCAAATAATCGAGGGAAAATAAAGAAGTATAATTTTGAAAAATTCACAGCCTCCATTAAATCGAATAAAAATGACTAAGAAGTCATCGGTGCCTCGATTCCCAAATCCAAACCTCAAAACTTCTCTCTAAAAAAAGAAAAATGAATTACAGAGAACAATTTGAAAAAATTCACAGCGTCACCATTTCACCAAAAGGAAATGCACCGGGTGCTCCAATTTCCAATTCCACGCTCCGAAAAATTTCAAAAGAATTGCACAAATTTCAAGGTTTCTTCTTCTAAAACTCGAATGATTCCTTTCCCAAGAGAGCAGCGACGTATAGATAGAAAATATCGGTCGATATCGGGGTACAATTAATCACGATGATGCGTACGTGTCACCGGGCGAGACGAGACGCGAAGATTTCCGGTAAAAAGTTGCGGCCAGACGTTCACCCTTCCCAAAAGAGTGCCACGCAGAGAGGCTCTCTCCGTCGATCTTCATCCTCCTGCTCCTCCTCCTTCTCCTCCTCCTCCTCCTCCTCCTCCTCCTTCTCGTTCCAGCGTGGAGGAGCCGACTCACTGGCTAGAGAACTCGAGTCTCTCCTGTGGAACATCCCCGGCAGTTTCACGTCGACGGTCATCCGGATCGACTCGCGGCCAAGGTCGATCTTCAACATCTGCGTTCTCTTCGTGTATCCTCTCGTGGACCCACCAACGACGTCAATTTTTCGACGTGAATTCATTAATTAACAAAGACCAGTGGTGGAAGCGAGATTGACGTTGAAAAAATAAAAGGTGTTCAAAATTTTATATTCTTCACTTTTATGGAAAGTACCATTTTTGTGATCGAAGATGGAGGAACTGTGAGATCGAGGATACTGGAGAACCGTGGATCGGTGTGGAGTGAATTTTTGTTATGGGATTCATGGCATTGGTGATGTGTCAGTGCTTCCTAGGTGTTCAGAGTCTTGGAGGATCCTCGGGGATTTTTTCGGACAATTGAGATTCATAGCAGCTGGAAAGTAAGTGCTTGAAGTTTTCATTTTTGAGGAAAACTGTGACTCCTTGAAGTTGAACGAGTGTACATTTGACGAGAAATTGGCGATGTTTGACAATGTTTGCGAGCGAGTCTTTAAATCCCAAGAAACTCGTGAAAACTGGTTTTAACCTGTTTTAGTTTCTCTAAAAATTACTCTGTTTATTAATTATTTGTAAGAATTTAAAAGTCCCCTCTCTTTTACTTCATTTTTCCTCAATTTATTCGCTAGCATACCTCAATCCGCATTTTCACCGAGGAACATTCAGAGTCGACACGATTTTCCCTCAGCCAACTCGCACGCAAGCAAGTTTCGTCCGTCAAGTCGCTTCCGTCCGCCTATTCGATTTCCATTAGGCCGAACGCGGTTGGCAAACGAGCCGTGAACCTGGTAATTGCAAGTTGAACGATCCTCGCGCGAACGCGTCGCTACTCCACGCGATTCCACTCGACACGTGATGTTGTAATCTGTTTGACGACCTTAATACTGTTTCCATCGACGCGACAGCCGCGGCAACGAGGAGTTCTTCACGCTTCGAGGTGCTGTCAGTCACCTAAACAACCAACAGATGTCGTAGATCTTGTATTCGATCATAAATTGGGGGAGGGGGGTCGAATTCTGAAGGTTTGATGAAGTTTGTCCAGGTTTGAGGATGATCATCAGGGTTCTTGATTACTTTATATGATTATTTATGAATGTATTCATTTTTTAAGAGAGTAGACTGATGTTTTCTGTGCTGGTTTGAAGATGTTTGAGAACGTTGAAGCTTCTTATGGTTTATTTACGATTATTTGTAAACTTGATGATTTTAAGGGAGATTAGAATGATGGATGTGTGAGAAAGAGTTCTTTTGTACTGGTTTGGAGATGTTTGTTCAGGTTGTTGGAATTTATTTATGGTTACTCGTACATTTGTAAACTTTATGCGTGGTTAGTATGACGGATGCGGGAGAAAGGATTTTTTCGCGCACGTTTTCATGCTGATTTTTCTTGATTGATAAGACCAAGCCGTAAAGTTAACGTCTCGTGAACAAGGAAAACAGGTTTCGTTCAGTTTTACGGACCAGTCTTTTGTTTGAGTTACGTTTAAAAAATGAAATCGTGGTAAATGCTTCATTAAGTGGGCAATAAAGACTGGTCGCGTAATTTCTGGATGAACTCGCGAGACGGGGAACGATAATTGAGCATAACGAATTGCAGGCGTTTACCAAATTATTCGCGAAATTAAATGGAGCTCTTGGTTACTGTTCTCAGTGATTGTGTTGGAAGCTCTTCGACTGCGACTAATCGGTTTTACGTATTCCCCATCTTTCTTTCAATTAAATCGTGCTCCAATTTAATTCCTGCTTACAATTGCATTTTCAATAAATTGAAGAAGAAATTCAGATTAATGTTGGATTTATGTTTTCCAAATGTAGGATCATTAAATTCGATGTAACTCGAGCTATAGTAAATTGGATCAGATGAAGTTTAATCTAAAATTAATGCAATTAATTAAATTTACATATGAGGTCGCAAAATCTTAAAAATCCAACAGATCTAGGAGATTCTAAATATTTCAAAAATACCAGGTACCTAAAAAAGTACCCCAGATATTTCAACATCTCAAAAAATCCGAGGATTCCAAGAACCCTGGAATTCCCAAAGAGTCCAAAAGTTCTACTCGGCCCAAATATTTCAAAAAGAACGCTGAAATTTCCAAAAATTTTCAAAATCTTCAAAATTCTACTCATCTAAAGATCCTCAGAATTCGAAATATTCTAGAAATCTCAAATATTCAAAAAATCCCGAAAATTTCACAACTCCTAAAAGAGACTGAAGTCCAGTTGGAAAAACACGCTTCCTAAAAGCATCGGCAATCGATCAAAATTCACGTAGCCTCTCTACATTCTATACAAATATAGCGGCGCAAAGATGGAGCCGCGTTCTCCGTCGAATCGATTTGTTCCCGTTCGCTGCAATTAGCCGTTTGGATCGTCGGTAATCGTCCACTTTTCGATAATCAGTTTCGTCACGACTTCACCGTGCAACGGTGAACACGTGAGAGCACAGATGGGTCCGTTTACATGCTCGACGCCAGCGACAGTTATATACCCCGTTCAGAAAGGATCGAAGCGTTTAGAAAAGTCCCTCAGACCCGTCTAACTGTAAAAAGATTCACGCTTCTTCGTTTTCCAGCGGAATTTCATGCTCGAAATTAGAAATTCTAATTAGTGGCGGACGTGATCTCGTGCCGCTTTTAATGTCTCTCTGACGGACACGAATGTAGTTCAATGTACGATGGAGTCTTATTAGTACATATGTATCGAGCAAGAGAAATACGTCGACTCCTTCTTTTGATTGATCGTTATGAATTTATGCAGCGGAGTAGCGTTAGTTTCGGATACTGTTAACTTTAAATGGTTTATTTAATGTACAGAATGCACGATGGGTGACGACGATCGTTAAGCTAAATGATATTTCGTTTCGGTACTTGTTCGATTTTTAAGGGACCAATTCAGTCACGAAGTTTAATTAAATTAGTCGAATACGTTCTCTGAAATTTTTATGCTGCACGTACAATTGAAGTGTTTTTTTTTTTTTTAGGATTTAATAATGTCAATAGTTACAAGATTACTTTCGCTTTCCTGCGCAGGCCATCGCAATCATCAGTTTCGTTTTCCAACCGTTCAAACAGCTACAAAGAAACAACTACTTCCATTTCTACGAAAATAAAATGATCCACAAAGACACTTCGATCTTAAACGATTTTTTCACTTGCATAAAACAATAATAAAACCGTAAGTATTTGTATTATACACGGGAGAGGTTAAAAAGTTACAATTTCCATGAAAAATATCTCCTGTTTCATGTTTAATGAAGTAAAAATTTCTCGTCGATAAAAAGTCGGATGTATGTATACAGGGGCAATTGAAAAGCACAGTATCGGTAAGATAGGTATCTGCTACTACCCGTCGCGAAAACAACATTTTAATCGATGTTTTCCATTAAAAAGAAACGCGAACCGTGTCTCACGCATCGCCGGTGAAAATCGAGCTGCGCTCACATCGATGGCATGCACGCGATAATTCTGCACGAGCGGGTATCAAGTGCCGCGTATCTGCGATTTCTACCACGGTAAACAATGCTCCAAACGCGATTCTCCCCCCACCTTCCTATCTCGCCGTTCTCGTGTGACTGGCAGCAGGGCAGACTTGTAAAACTGTGACGGTGCCATGAGTGTGAAAATTCCGCTGGAATTCGCTGATGCAACAATGGTAAAGACGTTCCAGTTACGTTTTATGGAGGAGCATGAATTGTACTGGTACACTGATTCATGTGAAACCATCGTTATGATTACTACGATAATGTATACTAAACGTTTATCGACTATTGAGAACTGTGGCATGTTTGTAGGAATAGCAGTATCGTTGCTAGTACCAGTAACTTACTATTCGTACTGAAAACATTCTGAAAAGTATGCGTACATGGGTAGCAAGTGTACAGAGAATTATCTGGTCCAAGCTGGTATAATTAATAAATTAATGGAGATATTTAATTCGAAAGAATTCCAATCTTCATTAAGTAATTAACTTCTGTGCTCTGTAATTTTTTTTAATGGAAACATATGGTAGAGATAGATGTTCGCTACGAAGTGAGACACGTTCGAGTGTTGTATACCGTGTGGGCCAAAAGTTTGATGGCACTGTAAGAATTTATCCAAGTACGTGCAGAACTTGCACAATCCCTATTTCCAAGAACGATTCATTCCGTTAATTGAAAAATAAAACATTCCCGTCAAATTCAACTTCGCGATATTTCCTTTTCAAACCGTAAACCCAATTTTTCTCCCGTTTTTTACAACCTTGACCAAAATAATCGCTCGAAGGGTAAAGAAGAACAGGCGAGACGGGAAAGAACCGTCACTTTTACCGGGACCCTTTTACCACGAGGTAAATAGGGTCCAATCTCCTCTGCAATTACAGTTTTAATTGCCAGTTCGTCGGACGTGGCGTGTACTCGCATAAATTTAACGCAGGCTGCGGCGCAGCGGCAAGGGTCCGTGGAAACGAGGTGAGATCCTGTCGAGATTCCCCTCTTAAACTCGGCCTCCCTGGATCCATCGGATTTTTTCAACGGCCCGTATCTTCGTAAACTTTTTATCGCGCGCTCATGCGTTCATCGGCATTTTTTTTTCTCACGTCGTGACCATCGGACACGTCTCACCGTGCTAGGTATTTTTCCTCGAAAAGCTGTTATCTCCTATCGACGATTATTTCATTTAACTTCGTTTAACCACGTCGGTGTGATTTTGTGTAATTGTGAAATAGTTGGAAGAAGGTTCGTGGTGTAAGAGTGTGAGGAACATTGTGGAGAAATATAACGAAAGTTCCATTTCCTAAAAGATGTCGTCTGTGCTGATTTTAAACGTGACTAAATGTGGTTAAGATTTATTGATCGAAGTGTTGGTGATGATTTCAGAACGAATGACGTCGATCAGTGAAAGTGCGGCGAAGAGAGAAGCTGCGGGGAGCTTGCAAGAGATACATTTAGGTCTTAGGATCGTTTTGTAGCTTGGAAAATGTCCTGTGTGGGGATGTCTTGTTACGAAGATGGCTTCCGGTTAGCTGGTCCTGCTTCGGAATGTTCTCTCAGGAGCAAGGCCCGCATCGACGCCCTTTTCGAGGACTCAAGGTACTCAATTTCACTCAATTCCGTGGACACAATTACTACACTTGATACCAAGGAATTGTCACATAAAACTTTCTATCACTGAATCATTTCAAAAGCACAATTCATTCTTATAATTGTAACATCTAAAAGACCATCTATTATTCAATTTTAGAAAATTTCTAATTTAGTTCAGTTGAATTTACAAGTTTGACAACCTCACAAAGATAATCAGCACACCAGATTCACATAGAAAAAGTCAATTGTGTTTTATGCTTAACACATCCATTAAAAAAAATCCTCTATGTTTCTACCGTTCAATACAGTTCGAGTCATTGTACAAATAATTATTACCCAGAAATCACAGAGGAAAACTTATCTACAATATCTCTACCGTTCGATTCGTTCATCTTGCAAGTTGGACAAAGTCCAAGACAACATGAAATTCTGTAGGAATTTTTCTGGAAAGAAAAAAGAATTGAAATACTGAAGTGGCATTTACTTGTTATTTAGGTCGATTTATGGGTCCACCATGGGAGGCTGGTACGGCGGAGTATCCACCATGAACTCGAACCATTTGGAGGACATGGGGGTGGACGAGCAGAGAAGGGTGAACAGCGCGGTGCAGGCGCGAATCGAGGCGATGTTCGCTTCCGTGGAAGCTGAAAGCGGAACACCAGGGGAATGCGCTGCCGCCATTTTACCGGTAATTGTATCCAGAGTACTTTCTTCCTTGATTTTTCGAAATGATCACTCTATTGTATTTCCATGGACCTGAAGCACAAGTTTCGTTAGTAATAAAATCTGAAAGAAATACGGAAATCACTTCTACATATAGCAGTATTGTAATTTTCGTAGCAACTCTTTCTCGCTACAAATTCCTTCGAAGACTCCATTTTCCGAGTGATCAAAAAATTGATCTTCACTTAGCTGAATTAAAAGAAGATTGCAATTTTGATTTTCAATTATTATCAGAAACACAGTTTTAAAAATTTGTAATTAACAGAAAGGTTAATTTTCTTTTCATCCAAAAACAATTTCCTAAACGCACGTCTTCGTCCACTCGAATTAATTGAAAAAACTTATTTCTTGAACACCCCTTGCATCTTTCCTTGTTAAACGGAAGAAAACGTGTAATTCTTCTCTAAGATTCGTATCAAACTCAATCCAATAGGCGGCTTTACAGAGATTTCACTGCAATTAGTCGGAATTACGTGGAAAAAAAGAGGCTTTTCACTTATGTTAATTCGACCGTTCGTCGCCCTACCCCTCCAGGCGGCTCAGAAAATCTCGTGGAACGACCATTCGTTCCACTCTCGAGACGAGTTCGCAGCTGTTCGCGCCTTGGCCAAGGATTCACCTACTTCGCCACTGAAAATCGCCACTGAGCACGCATCGGACGTGTATTTCATCCTACGCTGCCAAAATGGCGGACTTCTTGCAGTCGACGAACGAGAAGACTATTTCTTCTCTGAAGGCTGTATAAAATATCGAATCTCCAAGCTCGTTCAGACAAACTTCATAAATCGTCGGTTTAGCAAAAGATTAACATTACTAATAAACGTAAATGTTTTATAGTAGAAAGTTATTAATTGCTCGACCATTTAGCAGTGAAAAAAAATTCTCCTTTTTACAATTTAGCTAATAATCTGCGGGTTTCGAAGGTCTTCAAAAGGGTTGAAGCAGCTCAATTTTGAACGGTGACACTCTTGTTAAGTTTTTGAGATGTGTCATTCTTCTAACATTCGTGTCAAAATCAATCCAAGCAAACCGACAATATAAATCAGCTCGATAAAATATACACGGTGTCCCATTTGTTCCCCGTTACTCTGTATTCCATCGAGTAAAAGAAATGAAAGAACTCTATTATCGAACAGAGAAGTAATATTTAGATCGACGTGTAATTGGTACGTGTAATTTGAGCCGGTTGCTCGTTCGAATAGGAACGAAACCGGATTAAAAAGCCAGTTGAAAAGAGGAAAGATAACGAGAAATGTTTAAACATTAGAAATGGTGCTTGTAAAAATTCCACGAGCTGCTTCTTGATATAGTAATTGCGTTCTTGTGCGTGTTCTCCATAGAATTGAGTATTCTCGCGTGGAATTGCTTCGAGCACACTTCAATAAAATAATTAAGCATCGCGCAAACGTTTTCGAACGATACATGTAAGACTAATTGCAATCTTCTGTATCTTCCTCGAATACCATTGGAATTTAAACGAAGAGACTTTAGAGCACAATTCATTTAATGTAAAGTTAAACGTTTCTTTTTTTTCTCGCTGTTGGCTGAGGTAGGCGCGTGTTAAACAATATCTCGTCGAATGGGAGTAGAACGAACGTGCTGCTAAAGATTAAGACCGTCGTAACACTTTAATATTGTGCGGGCTACTAATTATGCGACACGGTCGGGCGCAATTTTCATCGAGAAACAGGCGGATATTTTGCTCTTCTTGTCTACGAAACGATGGAAAAATCGTGGGGCGTCTAAAGGTGGATTCCGTGCGGACATTTTCGAGCGGTTTCAACCTCGACCTCATTTGCAAATCTGCCCGAAACCAATATGACTTTTTCAACGAATTTCTCTGGAGGAGGAAAAGAAAAATTGGTCCAAAATCACCGATGTGTAAGTTCTTCTTAGCTAAATGCGTACATTAAATAGAAACTTTCTTTCTGTTTATTGGTAAATAATTTTCAACGAGA
Organism: Habropoda laboriosa; assembly: GCF_001263275.1. NCBI lineage: Eukaryota > Metazoa > Arthropoda > Insecta > Hymenoptera > Apidae > Habropoda > Habropoda laboriosa. The sequence goes on from NW_017100254.1 coordinate 551,294, forward strand.
TTTTCATATAATTTAATCAGAGTAAAAAGAAGATTTTCTAACCGTATACATAATGGCAGCAAAGAAACTGAAAACTTTTACATGCTTTCGTTCCGATAAAGACACGCCGAAACGCACTTTCTATATGAAATCACACGAATTAGTTCCATTATTTGAGAGATCTCTAAACTATCATATTCAATTTTCCTGTTTAGAGAACGAAACACACACTTCTCTGAATCATTTTTCTATCTACACACACCGCCGGCCAAAATTTTCAAATTTTCCAATTCCGCTATCAATATTTTTACGGATTTACCGCTAAATTTACAGAGACCAAAAGCTGTTTTTGAGTAATCAGAAATTCTTGAAAAGTTTCTTCAATTTCTAACTTTTTTCTGAAAATTCTTGCGCAAGTATTACACAGCACAGTGGTCCCAAAGTTTTAGACGACAGTAGGCGTATATCAAGAGTCCTTAGTGCCTTTAAATATTAGAAAAATTCTAACTAAAACGAAAAAAGTATCTCTCAAGAATTTTGTCTGCAAAAGTTTCCTTTTTCCATTCGCAAAAAAGGCATCACACAGAAGTTCTTCTCCAGAATCGCAAATCCTTCGTAGGTGTAGGCTAGGATATATTTTTCGAAGAAAAAGGAAGATAAAATAGCGCACCCTGAAGGCAAGGACTTTCCTTGGTTGTCCGTGGTCCTAGAAGTTTTTAATAGTCACTTTCATTCCGTTCACGATTCGCGGAGCGTGACGGGGCTGGCTTACGACTATTTGGAGCATTGAAAAATTCCCCTTCGTTGCCGCGGATCGGTATGCGGATTTTTCTTATTGCCCCGCTTTTATGGCCTCCCTTCTTCCGCATCGTTTCGTCGCGGCATCCTCGATGACGCCTCAAGTCGAGGTCAACACCAGATCATTGCCTCTCGTTCCACGAGATGTAATATCGTTGCGAGTAGCATCGATGAATATTTCCCGAAGAGACTTCAAATTTATTATCCTCCCCGTTTTCATACATTCCCCGTATCAAGATTTCGCGTACGAATGACAAGCTTCGAAAATGGTGAAAAAATGACCCTCATGTGTGGATAAGAAAAATAAGATAGTGGGTTTCTGGGGAATTCGTAATGGTGAAAATTTTTTAAAAAGTTTCCATGTTATTTGGACTGAAAAGAAAAAAAGAATTTTTATCCGAGCTGTAGAACTGAATTTGGGATGTACATACGTAACGTATTATTCGAAGATGAAAGGGATGGATAACAACGGTGGAGAATGTTCGAGAATAACAGAGGAAGAATATTCTCCATGCACTGACAAGTGTTTCAGAATCGACGTCGAAGGATATTGACTCTCGATTGAGGTTACTTTGTACAGTGTCTTCTACAGATATACTTAATGCGTGTCCGGAAGATCGACGCTCTATAGGTTACGTTACACAGTTATCGCTTACAGCGTCAACACTTTTATCCAGAAATTTCAAAATTTCAATTTCTATTATCAAACATATTATCTATAAAAATATCAGAATACCCGAATGGCAATTTTGTTACTAAATTATTTTCGAAATGATCGACTAATCTTTTCGTGACCAGTCAGAAGGCGCACGTGTCCCATTTTTTTTACCAGAAATTATTTCGAAGACTTCATTTTCGAAATGATCAATTGACCCTTTCGCAGGAGACCCAAGAAAGGAGACCTTGTAGGAGAGCAAAAGTTTCTGAAAAAAAAATTCTGCCACGAAAGGGTTAAGCAATTAGCATATATTACCATGAAACTCCTCGTTCGTCACTTGCAGGCTGTCGAAGTATGCAAACAAGCCACGCCGTTACGTCATACGCTTACAAATAGCAACTACTGATATAGCAAAACAGAAAAGAAATGTATGTCATATTGTCTGCCAGCAGACAACGAAAAGCGACGAAGATGCGTACGATTTACAATGAAAAATAGCCTCTCCTTTAACTACCAACGCTGTTCCTACTCTCTTAAGAAATGAAAAACCTGTTCTCCAGAAGCTACCATAACTACCAACGCATATCGAATCACCATTTTATCGCATGTTTTAACATTCCTGCCATTGGTTTGTCGATATTCCCCATTTCTTCCTTACGTTTTAAAGATAACGTTCATTCCCGTTCATAATCATTTCTAAGAGTAGAAGATAACCGAATTTTTCGTTTCCCTTTTTAATGGAAACGCATTCACCTAACGAGCATAGGATTGCACGCATCGCGAAACGATTTTAAAGAGGCTCTAGCTGGCAGTCGATGAAAATTCTTGATAAAGGCTGACCATCGATTAATCTACATAATTTAACAGTGTATTTTGCATCATAATGTACTTTCATTATCTCCTCGTTTACGGCTGCTGGTTAAACTGTCTCTTTAATAGAGCGATTTGTTATTTCTCTCCTTTCAACACGGTGATATCTCTCTTGCACACGGTAGAAAGGTGGAAATGGAATGTTTCGTGAAAAATCAATGTTTCAACTTTCTTCTCTTTTCAGTTTCTAATTAATTTCGTTATAGAGTTTTGTGGGATTACATGTTTTCCAATAATGCACATTTCGTTGCTCTAATAAGTACAATTTAGTCAAACATTTAATTCTTCATTCTGCCTATTCGAATTCCAATATTGTACTCGTTAATGAAAAGATACAAGGATATTAGTGAATTTACGACTTAGATGTTTGGAATTATTCGCAGATTAATTAAGAAGCATAAAGATTTTCGTATATTTAACATACGAATAGATCTATGACCTGAATAGTTAGAATACCGCATAACTTTTAATTCAAACCTGTCGACTCTCCCTACCACATTTCCAATGCCTTCGTGATCCAATCAGAGAACATAT
>NW_017100254.1:554184-566052 GCF_001263275.1 Habropoda laboriosa
CTTGGATTCCTCAAAAGTCACAAATTATGCTCACTCTACTATTTTTCTCTCACTTAGAGAACACAGGTTCCCCAGATTCTTTAAAAATCATAAATTATACTACCCACTGTACTATTTCTCTCAATCAGAAAATATAGGTCCCTTGGATTCCTCAAAAGTCACAAATTATGCTCACTCTACTATTTTTCTCTCACTTAGAGAACACAGGTTCCCCAGATTCTTTAAAAATCATAAATTATACTACCCACTGTACTATTTCTCTCAATCAGAAAATATAGGTCCCTTGGATTCCTCAAAAGTCACAAATTATGCTCACTCTACTATTTTTCTCTCACTTAGGGAACACAGGTTCCCCAGATTCTTTAAAAATCATAAATTGTACTACCCACTGTACTATTTTTCTCAGTCAGAAAATATAGGCTCCTTGGATTCCTCAAAAGTCACTGTTTTTCTCTCAATTTTTTCCTCCCAAAAATACCTTATTTCTCTTTCAAAAAAATGTAAATCCCATCGTTTTCAAAACTCAGGTGAAATACATGGGGGCAGCTCCAGTCGGAGGTCGTGTGGCGAGTGTCAGAGGCCTTCAAGAGCCTCTTCGTCAGCTTTTGGAGCGGATAGAAGGTTCCGTGAGAGCGGAACTCGAGGTTTCAAGGCGTGGATTGACATTTCGCACGTCAGATGCAACGGAGAAGAACAGCCCCTTCCGTAGAATCGCGGTGTGGAGCGCTCTGAGGCTGCGCAGCAAGAGGATGCCGTCTGGAGAGCTGCATCACGCTTTCTTGCCGTTGGTAGGCGATCACGAGCAAAGCCAGGCAGGCGAGGAGAGGCACGCGGACCTGTACAGGTGAGCAAACGCGATGGAAAGCGCCTCGTGGTGAAATTAATGGTTTCGTGTCGTTGCAATTAGTCTCGTCGAGGCTGGAGACCATTAAGCGTTCACTTCGAGGGGATTCACGTAATGGTGATTGGTGTAATTCTGGTGAGCAATTTTGGTGGGTAATTTCTGTTTGTACGTAAGTGTGGGACAGGTAGATGAATCGTTGAAGAGCATGTTGAAGAGGGAGTTCGAAAAGTTTTAGAATTTTGAAAATATGTGTGGTGTGCTCATGGAACGTCGTTTGTTTCGTTCGTTCTTTAATTAGTCGATGAATTGTTGAAGAGGGAAGGAGTTGAAGAAAATTCAGAATTTTCAAGGTATGTGCAGTATGTTCGTGGGATGTTCATTTGAAACTTTTTAAGCAAAAGAATGTGCTTCTGTAATGGCTTTTTTCTATGTTAAAGATAAAAATTCTCACTTGGAAAATAAAGGAAACAAGATCATTCTTCTTATTGAAAGAGATCATTTCGAACATTTTTGTTTGAACAATGTATTACACATATATGTTTGCATAAAGTTTTTCCATTTGTTAGAATTAGCAGGACATTATAAAAACGTTTCTATTTTTCTACAGTCTGTTAGAAATTATACCGTCTCTCAAGGTCACCAAACTGCACACCCCCACCACTACTACTTTCTATCTCAATCTGTTTTTTCTATTCTCCACTATCGGTATAAATCACAAAAACCAATTCCACCAATGTAAAAAGTGAAAGCTACTTAACTTACCATAAACAAAATAATTTGAACAAAGTGAACTTTTCTCCAGGACTATGCGAGGTCTGAAAACGACCGCGGACCATTATCCACCAATATTCGCTGTAGTAATGCGACGACCAGGGGCCAATAGAGTGCTCGAATGCCACGCCTTCGCCTGTGAAACCGAAGAGGACGCAGTGGCAGCCGCAGCAACCCTCTACAGAGCACTTCTAGCCGATCTTGACGCGAATAGACGTCGACCAAGGCAGGCTAATGGCGTGGGTTGCATGAGCTTGGCCTCGGTAGCTTCCAGCGTCAGAGAAGCCAGTCCAAGCAGCAGAATGGGCGCCAGAATGAACATACTCCAAGCTGAGGTAGCCATATCCACTCCTTCTCATCCTGTAAGGCCTCCACGTACCAAGAAGACGTCTGTCTGCAGTTCTGTGACAGAAGAAGAGACTGTAAAATCAGCAGAATTATTGAAAGTCCCCAGAAGAAAGAAGAAGAACTCTGACGTGAAGGCTGAAGACATTCTGGAGGCTCGAGGAAGAAGAAAAGAGCCACCTCCAAAGGAAAAAACGAGTCCAGTGCTTCAGAGCTTCTGTTCCATCCAGAAGAACTTCGACTTGAAGGTCTCCAAGGAGGAAGAACGTCAAAATTCGAAGAATACGACGTTTGGAAGTAAAAAGGACCTTAGTGTCCTGGAAAATATCGAAGTGGCGAATTCTAACAGTTCTACAGGGAAGATCTACGACGTTGGGGTTAATGGATTCTACGAGACAGTGTCCAATAGGTACGAAAAGCTTCCTGTATTCAACAGAGCTGAGAAAAATGAGACTCCAGGCAAGCAAAGTCCAGTTAAAGAGCTTGAGGACGTCAAGGTTTGCGAGAAAAATTACGGATCTTACGACTTGAATTCACTCAAAGATGTGCTGAAGCGACAGGATATGTATTCTTCAAGGCCAGAGACGCTGATCTATGACAGAGTAGAGAAGACATGCTGTAAGAGTGAGGAGAATTTGTTGTACGAACGAGCTAATAAGAGGGGCAGCAAGGAGAGACTCTATGAGGAGCATTTTAAGGATGCTGACAAAATCTATAGTTTTGCTCAGGAAGAAATCTACAGTGGAAGAAGCAGTAGAATGGAGAAGGGAAAGATAAGAAGTTCTCAGGAGGATATTTATTTTGGTAGATCCTCTAGAAGCGATCTCTATCAGGTGACTCAAGAGAACTGTGGAGAGTCTGTGTCTGTGGAGAGAAGGAGATCAAGGGACCAAGAGAAGCCATCTTCTGGGAAAAGAGTGAGCAGAGTGGTTACCATGGATAAGCCTTTGAAGAAGCAACTGAGCGATTCGACGTCCAATTTGGACATACCAGAGTACAGTCAGCCCAGAGTGAGAAAGAGAAGCAGGGCTGGCAGTGAACCTCCTGTCAGCAAGTCTGAGGATGCTATGAAGATCCTTCAGGAGACTAGATTGAAGAGATCCCAGAGTGATATTGATGTGGATAGAGGTGATCTGATGACCAGGGTTGAGCTACCTAGAAGAGGAAGCTTTTTAAACCCTGGAAGTGCTAGGAGGCCTAATAGCATCAAGGGTGGCACTCCTCTAGGATTTACTGAGCTGTTTGATGAATTTAGAAACCAGGAAGGTCTGACCAGTGTCGATGATATCTTGGCTGCTATTATTGGTGAGTAGCTGCAATTATCTTCCAGTAGAAAAATTCATATTTTTTCCTGTTGTACATTTTTCTCAATATAATTAGTATTATAATTTATTTGAAGATTGAACAGCTTTTTACTATATTATTCAGATCCTGAAGGGATGTCCTTCAACGACCTGAAACCCTTGTACAAAGAATTCTTGCTGAAACTAGCAGCCACACTGACACAGGATGAGCTCTATCAGAGATCAGCCAGCATAATGAGGAGACGTCGAAGGCCACAACGAAGACGATCCAGTCGTCGAACCTGTCTGCTTGGAAGGGCTATCAAGAGGTCGGTGTCCAGGCTGAAGGGAGGACCTACAGAGTTCACTTCCGTGATCTTCCCAGCGAGAAGATTGAACGACAGTTTTGGCAGCAGTTCTTCCTGCGATGCCAGGAACAATCACAGGAACCGTGTGCTGTCTAATAGGCTGGGGAAGAGGAAATCCTCCTGGAGGACGAGCAAGAATGGCGCTTGTCACACTACTTCGGAAGATAGTGACACTTGTAAGTGGATATTCTACATATACTGTATTTTTATTAAATATTTTTAAATCTCACAAATAAATGAATGAAATTATGCACAATCTCTTCAGGCAGAAGACTAAGTAAAAACGCAGGAGCAGCCGCCAACAGGAGCAGCAGCGGGTACGTGAGCTGCAGTGAGTGCAGCTACGACTCCGAGTCCTGTACTTGTGTGTCAGCGGAGAAGTGTTACTGCTCTTTGTCCAGGAGGATCCCAGCTACGCCGCAGGTGCCACCAAACACAGTGGTCTGCGCTTGTGACACAGACAGCTGCTCAGAGAGTAACAAATGTTACTGTGCTCGACAACCTATTCGACCCACGATACTGGAACAACTGAGACAAAGAGGCATAGTGCCCTCTGAGGGTACTCTTAGCAGAGCCGGAAGCCCGGACAGAACTCGAGCGACGAAAACCGGCAGAAGTCGAACGCCTTCCCAAGGTTTGGATGTACTCAAGGTAACTTGACTATTGTAAATAAACTAACAAATCGTCGGTGAGTCACGTTACCCATGCACATAGAAAAATCCATATCTTTGTTTTTTGAAGAGGTGACTGAATACAATTTTTCAGTACCCCACAATAATTTGCATTTTTCGTGCGATTTCTGTATTAACAGGATACAGAGATCACTGAGAGTGAAACTATAGGGATGAATCATGGTACGTTTGTGGTGAGGAGAGCGACCTTAAGCACTTCTATGTATAATTCGATATAGGCTATAGCAGGCAAAGAAAGCAATTTTTCTTCATATTTTACGATTGCTTCTTTTTCTGTATTTCATGAAGATGTTTTTTTATATAATGAAGTATTCTCAATACATACTCATTTGAAAGGAATAAATGAAATTCTTGTTACTTTCGGTCATTTCTAGAAGCAGTCATCGTCAAGCTACGGCAGTTCGAACAACCTCGCCCTGGATTACGACCTATTCAATCCGGGCCGGAAGTCTCAGCAGTCTTCAGACAGCGAGAAGGTGCTAGTTGTCAGTGCCAGGGATACTCAGGGTCGTTTGGTATACGTTGGCGGCGCGGACAGGGACAAGAAGTGTCTCTCTCATTGTTCCAATAGGTCAGGAGGACATCACGAAGCACTCTCGATAAAAAAGAGCGCAGAAATCGCCGCCATCTTTGGGGCTGACGCGAACAGGATTAGCAGACGAGCCAGCAACGCCTCCAGCATCAGAAGTTCCATTAGTTTGGAGGCTGGACTAGGATATTTACCATGATCGTTCATACTCCTTAAACAATTTTCCCTACCACTTTGATCTGATGAAAAAATTCTACAATTATTAAACTTTTTTACATAAAAATGTTTAAACGACATTACAATGACCTTCAAGGAAAAATAAGGTGCCAAAGAGCATGAAAAATGTATACGAAAATTAATCAATGTTTCGCTGGAATTTTTTTGTTAGATTTTGTGGGTTCTTATACGTACATGAAAAAAAGAATTATTATTAAAAAAGCAACATCATCTAGCAGAGAGGTGTAAATACCATTGGACACGTTTAACACGAGTGAACTATTTTTTACGATTGCATGAATGCTAGTGATAATAGTAAAGTTTCTATTTTTATCGTAAGAATTTTTTCATAGAGGAAAAAGATTAAAAAATCATGTATCGATATTCAATTTTAATTTGTCGAGCCTTCAATTGGTATAAGCATAAACTCATTGACATATTCACACACACACACACGCGCGCGAGCGCGCGCACACACACACCGTGTGCATATACACGAGTATTAATTAATAACGGTACTGTTCTCTCCATGCTTCGCAGAAATGTGTCAGAAATGTACCAGTCCTACCCATAACGGTACCATACTCTCATTTCTGCGAGACTTGATCTCAGCAAAAGTGGCTCTGAGTCGAGCGAGCTAAAATTAACGATACACTGTTCGCACCTGAGATATTATGGAGAAAGTAAAAACGAAAAAAAAAAAAATTTGCTCCGTTACTTTAGGGACATGCGTATAAGTACTTTACATGTACTTGTATTCATCATTTGTATGATTCACCTTTCTTCATAATCACTCAAAGATCAAAGTTGATCTATTTAGGTCTATCGAATTCTTAAAAAATCGTAATTTTGACGAAGAAAAAAAATGTAGCATCATTGTTTCAATTTGCAGGATTCGTGGTTGAATGTGATCAGTTGTTGGTTTTACATTTTTTTAAATCAATATTTTGTTATTCCTCTGTTGCTATACTGGACCTGATAACTTAACTAAAGATAGATTAAACTACTCGAAGAAGGGAACAGTGCAATATCGTCATCTACGCGCAGTCTTGTCTTTACACGAAGTAGATTGTTATTTTATTAGAGTTATGTACATTGTATGCAATGTGTATGAGGTAATGAAACATTCCTTATTATTGTAATGACACTTTATCATGTACTATTAATAAAGTCTTGATCCATTTTGTGGAATTTCTCGGTATACTCTGAGGGGACCTCCACGTTCTTTAGATTATCCAAACCTATCTCTTCTTCAGTCCTGAAATTTGCGTAATATATACGTACAAAATATTAGATAATAAAATTATGAATTTTAGAAGGTCATAAAAACAGGTATCCTGTACCTAATTAAAATATCCACAACATTTTCACAGGCTAATAGTGCATTTTTATTTTTCTCCCATTTGTGGTACTCTCTCAGTATTACATAGGTATTTTTCTCTCTCAATATTTCTCTACCCTTTTTTGTTGCACAAAGTTGAGCCAGAGCTTCTAGTAATATGATTCTAAAATAATTGAAAGATAAAATTCCTGTTTGAAAACATTGTTCACCTCTGTATAAAGACATTTGTTCACCTAATGTCTAAATCTGGCTCTCTCTGTTTTGTTTCTGGTAAATATTGCAAACTAATTGGTAATTTATCATTGTCTTCATCGTCAAATTCTTCTGGCCCAGCCAGAGGCAATAAAAGACAAGATAAAATGTCCACTTCAGGGCTTAATAACCATTCATGATCCTCTACATCGAAGCAACAATTTTTTAATGTACCAACTATACCACCACGTCTTATTAAACTATCTGTATACTCTGTGAATGGAAGCAGTCTCTGGATAACACTACGGTCTCTATCCATTAAATACCTATATTCAAGTGTACATTAAACTTGTAAGAAAAAAATACAAGTTTGTAATAAAACCTAAATTAAAGATATCAATTGATAATTCACCTTCTTACATGTGGAGATTGACTGAGATTGCTGAAAACAGGACCCAAATAGTGCAACTTGGCACCAGTATTGTTATATTGTTTAGCAGTGAATGCTGCCACAATACTGTCCCATGTATAGCCACTTTTCTCAATGAGTATTACAACTCTATCCACTAAATGCAATGGTCTGGTGATATTGGAAAGTATCATGCAGCATGGGTCTGCTAGAACACTTTCTTTATCCATTATAAATCTGAGAAAAATAAGAATGAATTAAGAAATGAAGAAGTAGATTATGATAATTACTCAGCAATGTGTCTACCTAATACAAACATGTATTAAATTGTAGTTATATTTTCCATTGTTGGGCTGTGCTTCTGAAATCAATAAAAAAGCATTGCTTCCTGCCTCATCTGCAGTTATGTTTATCAAAGCCATAGCTGCATCATTAGAAATTGCTACAGAGGAATCTTGGGTTAGAGCAATTAATTGTAACAATAAATCAGGAAGTTTTAATAATAACTCTCGTCCTTCTGAAGTCCCAGTTACACCTAATATTCAATATTGATTGTGATAAAGATTAAGAATAAGAGGTTAGGAATTATTCTTCAAGTATAATTACTCACTGAGTACATGTTCCAAAGCAATAGCTTTCACATCTAATCGAGTGTCTGAGTTTAAGTATTGACATATCTCCTGAAGAGATTCCATTTTAAATAAATAAATGTTTACAGTAAATAACTGGATAATAATAAAAACACGCGCATAAAATGATTATCGTGACATCTAACAACGGAAAGGACAATTAAAATGAGCGGAAAGAATCTCTATAACCTGTTCATAAATATATATAAAAATATTCACAGTAAATTCTACTAAATTTATATTTAAGAGAAAACATAATTAAATGGCAAATAGAATTTAATTATTTAAATTATTTAAGATAAAGAAACTTTGGCTAAAGGTTTCCTGGATCTCTTGATAGATAGCTCCAGTGTAAAGAGATAATTTTCAATATGGCTTCTGTATCCACGTGAATGCTTAACCTCTATTAATTGTTTACATACAAGAAACTCGTTATTGTTAAAATAAAAACTATTAATGAAATGTCGACTGACGAAAACATAACAAGGGCGGAAGATATACTCAATAATACGTCGGAAAATAATGACACGAATAATACTGACGCTTCCAACTCTACATCGAAGAAAGTCAGAGTTAAGAAGGAAAAGTCATTAGAACAACAAATTCCTAGAGGTAAACCAAAATCTGGAAGGATATGGAAGGAGGAAAGAAAAAGGTACGTAAAAAAATTATATATTTAAAATGTTATTGCGGGTAGTCAATGTTTGAGGTTAACTTTTTGGTTCTCTATTTTGGAAAAAAAAAAAAAAGGTTTTCATCGACCATCAAAACACGCAGCATACATTCGACATTCGACAAGAAACAAAAATTAAGGGAAGATTTAAAGCGCGTTAAGGAAATGTCTAGAGCGATAAAAGCTGAAAAAGAAGCCCAGAAGGAAGCAAAAAAAGAGAGGAGGAGACAAAATTTGCAGCGTGCGGCAAAGAATCAGAGGAAGAGTGAAATTGTAAGATTACCAATACTTCAAAACTGAGGAAAATAAAGAAGAAACATCTCAGAATGCTACAAAAAAGGGACACACTCAATCTGTAGTAAAATTAAGCACCTCTCCCTTTTTTATTAACCTGTATATTACTTATTCAAGACATGTAAAATGTTTTTTTTTTTTTGAATTAAAAGAAAGATCAGATGTATTTATGTGTTGGTAAATTCATTCCATTCAATGTCTTCATCATAAAGCTGAAAGACTTAAACTGAAAAGGGTTAAATATCCTTTTCACTTGTTAATAATCTCCTGAACACCACGAGAATTCATCATATGCAAACAGTCTTTAAATATAACTATACTCCCTAAATTAAGTCACTTTATTCTTTCCTTCCTTTTGCCTTCTGCTTCGCCACAAACTTCCGAAGATCCTCCCTTAAGTTGTACTCGTTGTGCCTGATCCACTGTAAATAAATCATTTAATAAAACTACTAGTATCTATATATATATATCATCGATCAATATGTACAATATGTACAAAAATTACCATCGTTTTGACCCATTTTGGGAGGTTTTCTTTGTTCTCTGACTGCAGAAACCTAAGGAACATTCCAATCAATATCGTCAAACGTTTCAAGTCAAAAGATTCTATTTACATTCTATTAAATCATACGAACCTTTCGTCTACCAGCAACACTGCTCCCCAATCGTGAATGTGTCTCAAGCAACGTCCTAGTGCTTGATTCAGAGCTCTGAATGCCTGTATAGAGTACCAATCTGAGCCTCTCAATAGACCTCTCTTGACATTCATGTCGTTATACTTCAATTTCATGTCAATCACCGGGTCCTTCCTCACTCCATATGGTATACCAACCTGTAAAAGAATAATTCAAGCTTCTCTATGACTTGTAAATGAACTTTAACCGACTCAAATGCTGGAAACACACAGTGACTACACAACGAGCTTCATCATCCTTGAAATCAATTCCTTCAGCAACCTTTCCTCTGAAAACTGCCAGAAGTAAAGCTCCATTGATTTTTCCTCTTGGTCCAGACGAGGTTTCCTCTATCACTTCACGGTATTCCTTCATAATTGCCGTGAGATCACCAGAGTAACGTGGTTCTATGAATACTTGCTTGACACTGGCGATCCTGTTCCAAATGAAATTGCTCTTCCATCTGTCCATTTGTGTGTGCAACACGTTGTAGGAGGAGAAGAAACAGAGGACTCCATGGGGCACAGATTCGCAGACATCTACTAGCATTTTTCCTAGTTCATCCTAATGAAAAATATGGAACCATAATACATATACCGGGTGTTCCAAAAAAAAATATAATTTTTAAATGTTCAATTTGAAACCAATAGAGAGGAGAGCAATATTTACAGTGAACAAAGCTACAATTTGCAAATACAGGCATAGTACTCACCTGAAAGCCCCAACTGTTCACGTTCTGATAATTAGCCTTCAGATAGATTCCATTAGGCCCTTTTGGCACACAGGTTGCATAAACTTGCTCCTTTGGTATCACGTGTCCAGTGTTCAACACGTGCACGAACGGTGTGTTTAATTCGCTTTGGAAGGACAATACAGGAGTCAGAGTACCGGACGCGAGGATTATAGAGCGAGCGTTATTTGCTAACGGTGAGAATATTACACCAGGATTCATGCATAATAACTTCAGCGATCTTGCACGGTGTTCTTGTTTCTTCGCTGAATACCACGTGTTATCAGTTGCCTGAAATGTCAAGTAACAAAAAATGATAAAATTTTAGGGAAAAATAATTTCTGGAAATATTATATTACTTTAAGAAAATATTCCACATTTTTGGTCGTTAGTTGAAATTTGAGAAGATTTACATTTCCTTCAACTGTTTTAGAGAAAATTAAAAAAAAAAATTATACTTACGTATTTGAAATCTTTCACGGTGGTTTCAGTCACACAAGCCCTATAGTCGTTCATGTACTGCTCAGAGGTGACCATTCGTATGGCAAACATTAGGTGCTCGATGACGATCTTGGTGCTGGGAGAAATGACCGGTTTCACCGTTTTCAAAAACATTTTATTCTCCTCTTTCGCCTTCTTCAAATCTGCGATCGCCGCTTTGCTAGCCGCCAGAAACGTCAAATAAGCGGATTCGCCGAGCTCGTGCATATTGAATAATTCCTGAAGCTCTGCACCAGTCCAGTAAGGGCTCGATAAATTATCGCTGTTGTAGTCCCGCTGAAAACATCCATTATCTTTGAATTCTCAACTTTTTTATGGTACAGTGAAATATCGAATCTATGAATAATAGTGAAAAAAAAAAAATTAAATATTAGGAAACAACGATGAACTTACATGTTTTTCAAGACCAATGTTCTTCAGAAATTTCACCAATTTCTGGATATACACTTTGATAGTATCATAAACCGAAAAATCCGCGGCTCTCGTTTTCGCAAGGCTCTCGCATTCGTGTGCAGTACTTGCGAGGTGATCCTCACGAAAAGTCACGCTCGCAACTTCCCTACAAATATCCTCTATGTTGTGAGCCTCGTCCAAAATGATCACTTGATCTTTCAAATCGAGCTGAATCTGAAAAAAGCCAGAAAATATCATTGATGAAATATTTGATAAATGAAAAATGTCGAATTTTTTAGATTGCTCTATGGAAACTCACACTTTCACGAATGTCAGGATCAACGATGTAATTATAAGGACAGAAAATAATGTCTGCGTGTTCCATTAAGCTTCTTGCAGCGAAGTATGGACATAATCCTTCGTTCTTTCCTATGGCTACTAGATCTTCGATGTCCCATACTGCATTTAATCCTCGATTTTCGACAGCTGGAAACGAGGAAATTGTCTTCTTGTTGTTGTCGTTGTAAAAAGGACACGATTGGCGCTATAAAAAAATTCTCATCCATTTTTAATCTGGAAAATTTTCTGAAAGAACTTGAAGAAAGTTTTCACCGGAGAAAGTTACTTGAAAAAAACTCGACGAACTATCACACAGTAGTTAGTTTTGCAATATGAATGAGAGCAAACCTTAGTAGGATCCAGTAGGTCGTTGCAAAGGTCCGTTTTATTCCTAGTGGACTCTTGGATACACGTGTGCTCCCTGCTGCTCAAAATAGTCATTCTAGAAAAATTACTACATAATCGTTTGTCCTAAAAAAAAATCATTCTATGTAATTAAGAAAAGAAAAAGTTATTACTTTTTGTGCTTATAACAGGTCTTTTTCAATTCCCTCACGACTTGTTCGATCTGCTTATGAGTTCTTGTTCCATAGTAAATTTTTGGAATTTTTAACTTTTTCCTAAAAATATAAATTTATTAATAA
>NW_017100254.1:566169-566439 GCF_001263275.1 Habropoda laboriosa
CTTTAAAATTAATAAAAAAAAAAAAAGAATTGAGCCCCTCTTTACAGTCTTTAAGGAATGTTCGAGGACAGAGAAGGAACGTCGATAATGCTCTTCTTCGTTCGGTATCTGTGTTCTAAGAATTCTCCCTTTGCAACTTCTTCGGTAGGTATTAACCAAAGAACTCGTCGATCGAGAGAGCCAGTGTCAATAAAATATACTATAGATATTTTCTTCCATTCAGGAAAACAAAGTTAATCTCCTCTATTGAAAAATTCCCCTTGAAACTTC
>NW_017100254.1:566478-581482 GCF_001263275.1 Habropoda laboriosa
TATTAGTATACTAGATGACGTACACAAAAAATTTTGAAAAAATTTCAGTTTGTGGGAATCACGAAGAAAATTGCAAAGGTCACTGTTTACAACTTTTTTTTTTTAGGCTTGTGATGAAAATTTTGAAACATACGTTTTGTAGATCTATGTCAATTAAATACGTGCTGAAAATTTCATCGAAATTGGTTAACGTTGCTGCGAGCTACAAACGGTTAAAGATTGAGAAAATCGCACTATTTTACGCCTATATAACTTATTAGATTTATTAATCTGAAGATTTTTACATCTTTCGATGCCTGCGACCCACCACCGATTTCGATGAAATTTTCAGTGTGTGTATAATTGACATAGATCTGCAAAACGTATTTTTTAAATTTTCTTTACGAGCTCAGATAAAAAAGTTGTAAAAAGTGACCCTTACAATTTTCTCCGCGATTCCTATAAACTGCAAATTTTTCAAAAGTTTTTGTACACGTCATCTAGTAAACTAATCTTTCTAACTTCTCGAAAAAAACTCAAGTCGTTTGGCCCAATTTTAAAAAAAGTTATTCCGTTTTATAGGGTGGTCAAATATTTATGCACGGTAGTGTATATACGCTTCAAATCCACCTCTATACGTGCACAACAAAAAAGAAGGAAAAAAACATTCATCTTCAGAGAACGAAAAAGAAAGAAGAAAAAAAAAATAATCGAGGCAAACGTCAGAAAAAAGAACATGAATCCATCGTCGAATTCGCATGATCCTCGACGCGGACGATTTCTAAGGGGGAGCTCGACTAACTGAAAAGGATTACGCTTATTTAGGAAGAGTTCTTCGGTCGGTGAAAGGGGATCCTCCGCGTGTCCAAAACAAACGAAGAAAGAGCGAGAGAGAGAGAGAGAGAGAGAGAGAGAGCAGCAAAGGGAGAAAGAGAGAAGGAAATGGAGAGAGAGAGAGAGATTCTCTCAGTTCTGCTCTATTAATGCCATGAACAGAGAGCCGAGGACGAGCGAGAGGAATGTCAAAACAGCGGGATCGCCGGCAGGTGAAAGGGCAGGGTATCCATTGAGCGGGATCAATAGGGGTGGTTTCATCCACCCTCCCGCCGGATGTCGACAAAAGGCGCCAGCTACTCGAAGGAAACGCAGGGAGCAGGGGGTGGAAGGAACGGTTTAATCCTTTCGTGCCACGATTTACCGAGTCAGAAAAATAGAAATGATCGTAAATGACGATGAAAGGCATGAAATGAATGTTTATTCGTAAGCGGATTTCGACAAGTAACGGGTCCACCATCATGGGCGGAAGTGGAAGGTTACCGAGAGTGAGTTTGTTGGATATGAAATGGTTTTATGGTGGATATCTGACGAATCATTTTCTTCTGTTAATTTTATCAACCGATGAGAATATTTTTAATTTCATCGTCTGTTAACCTAATAATTAGGGAAGACGAGTGAATTCGTCATTGAGTGCTTAAAATACAATAGTTTATTTATCGAGGGATTACTCATTTTTAATTGCACTATTATGCTTGTCTGAAAATGTAAAACACGTCATACTCGACAGTTTTTAGAAACGATTACAATTTTCACTCATTTTCATATACTCGTATGTAAATGGGTTCCTTACTAACGTTTAATATTTTAATATCAGATTTCAGTCCATTCTACAGGAGATACTATCGTAATCTTGGAACTATAAAATACTAAAAATATTATTCACTCAATTACCCATAAGATTTCCTATTACATCCCTCATTCCATCATTTCGTAACACCCGACAAATTAAAAAAAAATAAAAACAAATCCAACCCATCAATCCTCCAAATCTCTTCAGTGGCGATTTTTTCAAAGTTACATTTTACCCTTATTCCTCTTCTCCGATATACTTTCATACTTTCTCCATCATAAATATTGGAACTTTCGAACACATACACGTGTGCCGGTGTCCCTGAAGAGGTTGAATTTCATCGAGTAAAAGAATGTACCGAGTAAAAAATGGCAGTACGATTCCAATTAATCGAATCTGGCCCGATCGAGCGGCGAAAAGGTGTCCGACTTTCCATTTTCGTATGATGAAACAGGGTTGGGCGGGGGTATAGAGAAGAGGGAGAGACGAGGATGGTGGTTTTGATCGTCGATAGGAGGCACGGTCGCTGATTGTCGAAGGGGGTGAGAAGAGAGAGGCTAAGACAGGAAGAAGCGGGACGGGGGCCAATCAGAGCGGGGACTTTGAGGGTGTCGTTGCCAGGCAACGAAACACACCCCAACACCCGAGGGGAGAAAACCCCGAGGGGGTATCATCCAGCGATACAGTCGAAGCCGAAAGTTATCGCACCCTTGAGAGACGCCCCCTTTAACGTCGCCATCGAATTACGCCCTCGACGTCCGGACACTTGCGGGTTGTTGCGTTCATGGCAGCCAACCGAGGGATCGATGGAGACGTTCGACAACGCTTTCACGAGGACGCTGAATTTATTTCCACGTTCGAATATGAACGATGGAAAATTTTCAGAGTCAAATTGTTCTTATTATTATTTTTTTCTTTTGGTGGTTTATACGAATTAACGAGATGTTTTTGTGAATTTTATGGAAGAGTAGGTAAATTAATTGTTGATTCGGGGTCTTATGTAATGATTTGAGGAAATTTAGGCGATCGTTTAACTTGAATGTAAACGTTAAATTTGAATTGAAATTTCAACGCGAAGTAAAAAGTTTGCGCCATTGAAATTTGCGCCAGTGTTTAAATATGAGTTCAGAATTCAGCTTGAAGTGATAAATCTGAATCTACGTTCAAATTGAATTTAATTGAATTCAAAGTTAAATTCTAATGACCAACCTGAACGTTGAATCCAAAATCGAGCCTGAATAATTACCCAACGGGAGTCGAACGTAAATTGAAACATTCGCAAAAGCAGTGTGAAAACGGGCTTCAAAGATTATCTGTTCCGCGTGGAAATGTTGACGGAACACACGTTCAAACCGAGCAGTTAATTTGATTTCCCGGTTACGCAGCCCTCGCGATTCATTTCCACCTACCGATATTTTCAAATTTGTACGGTCACGCATAAACTCAGCATCCTTCTGTGCTCGAATAATTATATCAATTAACGATTAACACGCCAACTCCCAACCATGGTGTATCCGGCGATTCATTGAAATCCTCGCGACTCTTTAATCGATCTCTGTGTGTGATCTCCCTTCCTCCTCTATTATCGAAGAAACGAATCATAATCATAAAAGCAGAACGATCCATTAAAAACAATGATCAGATGCAAAAATGTACGCGTGATTTCCCATTCATCGTCGAATCACCGCGAGCATAAAATTGAAATTAATCGTCGAACGACCTCCGATGAAGACGAGAATCGAGGTCAAGATGTTCTCGATAATATCTCTGGACTATCGCGAACAAACCCCTAAATGAATCGTTCACTGTGCCTTCTTATCTGCTTAACAATTCTAAGGAAGTGGAGGAAGAGTGAAATGAAGGAAAGGCGAGAAAAAGGAGGAAAAAGGAAATACTGAAGAAAATCGAAGGGAACAATACGGTGTCGTGTCCCGTTCACGTATTTCGTTTCCATTCATCGTGGCCAGTATGAATGAACTCGTTTCACGTCGATCACTCGGCTCCGTATCTCCCAAGCACCGCCCACCCGTTCACGTATCGTGAATAAATAAACAGTTGATTCGCGAGTATAAAGAGGATGATTCTTCGATTCTTGCCTCTGAACGACGAGGTCATTTTATCGTTGCTCGTAGGAAGTAATCAATATGGTTTTGTGAGCGAAGCATTGCGAAGAAGTATCGAAGTAAATTAGTTTCGAACAGTATAAAAATATAAAAGAAAAGAGCGATAATTAATAACGAAGTTTCTCGGAAAATTCCAATTCTCTTCCAATCCTGTTAGCCTGCCGGTTATTAGCATAATTTATGTCAGACACAGCTGAAATTAGAGGTCAAAATATATCACAGAAATTTTTTACTTTAAATCAGGGGATACCACATATAGGGTGCTCCATAAGAAATACAAATTTCTCAAACTTGCCATTATTTCTTATTCCCTTGAAGAGCAATAAAAAAAAAGAAGAAAAAGAAATAACGGAATACAAAGGACGAATTTACGACGATCTAAATGAATTTTCTCGAAGCTGTGGCTGTCTTTTGTCCGACGTTTGTCCGTGGAATTAGAGATTATTAGCGGGGACTTGGTGGACCATCGATACGGCTTTTGTCTCGGCCTGGCCACAAAGTTTCGCGAAGCACCGCAATCCAACCAATTAGCAACGATTTGCTAAATCAAGCGGCAGCCACGAATTAATTGGTGCTCGACTTTCTTCACCCTACCCCCACCCTCTCGCGCCACCCTTACTTCCTCCTTTTTCGCCCTATCTGTCGTTGACAACAAATACTCTAAGTCTTCTCGATAAGGGAAGAGGAGGAGGAGGAACGAGAAGAGGTAGGAGAGGCCACCACTCGAAAAAGCTTTTTCTTCGTCGCTTTTTCCGCTGGGCGAATCGCGTTAAGAACGCCGGAAGACGCCGCTACCGCGATCCCCGAGATCCCAATTATCGGTTCCGTCGAGACGATTTTTTTTTAAGGAGGGACGCTCTTATTCCTCCTTTCGAATATACTTCACTTTCGTCTGGGGCAACGACGCCGTGTGATTGATAAAGGTCGGATCACAATGTCGTGGAATTTTTTTATCCTTTATATTCTGAAAATTGCGAGTAATTATCGTACCACGGTGTATATTGTTGTTGTTGGATGCCTGAAAAATGGTTAGATAACGAGAAGATTGAAATTGAAAAGTCACTTGTTAAAAATCACTGCAACTGCAAAGTTAACGGTTTACCTACTATATCAGATAGTAGACAAATTTATATAGAGGGTGTTTCGTTTATAATGAACATCTACATTATTTCCGATAGTATTGAAAGAAAGAAAAAATCACTAATAGGAGTTTGTACATACACTACCGGCCGAAAACAAATTTCCAGAAAAAAGTCAGCGACTTTGAGAATTTTTGATCGTTCGAATCAATCGATACGAGATAAATTGATAAATGTAGAATTGAGATAAACTTGAAATCTATAAAAAATTAGCAGCAGATTTCATATCGATGAAAAGTGGGAGGTGATTCCAAACTTTTGGCCGGTAGTGTATATGGTTTGAGGACATGTATCTGATAATGGTAAAAAAAAAAGTGTCCAAGGTCGTCTTGAAGATAATTCTAAGGACAATGACATTTTCTCATTTTAATATCTATTTTTATCACCTTAAAGTGACCTTAAATAGTAAACAGGAAATATCGATGATCCTGAAATGACCTTTATGATAACTTTGGGGACACTTTTTTTCACGTCCTTATAACTATAGGTGTACAAACTCTTGAAATCACTTTTTCTTACTATCAATACCATAGAAAATTAATTATCATGTTCTTGATAAGTCACCATGTGCATTAAAATACTGATAATTGCAGTGCAAGTTTTCAAGTAAATTCGCAACTCTGAATCACCAAACGTTATACATCCCTAATTTACACTCTGGAAAACATTTAAGCTCGACAGAATTGAATATTAAAACACAATTCCGTGTACATTGTCACTTTCATTACGCCCTTTCGTGTTGATTCGCGATTTCAATATCTTCAAACTGTCTGCAGCACGGTGGTAGATCATTAAAAAAAGCTCGCGAATTAATCAGAGGCCCTCTGCGTGGGTCCCCTATTCGGGCGCAGCATCGCAGAAACGCGTTCTCATTGAAATTGCCGCGTTTTCGCGATGCACCCGCTGCGCGGCCGAATGGCGGCGCGATTCACGGACACAATACCGGGTGGACGCGACGCGACATATGGACACGATGCACCGTAAACTGCGGCGAATCGTTTAAATTCGCGTAATCCCTTTGTCCGACGAGCACCGGGGAAACGACTGATCGTGGAATTTCTAATCCAGCTCGTCGACAATGCCCCGGGTATATATCGATTTTTCTTTTCTTCCTCCCGTTTGTCGCGCACTGGAACAAAGCTCGGAAGGTGAACGTCGCCGGGACGATTGCGTTTCGAAAAAAAAAGGAGAGAAAAAAAGAATCGAAGACGAGAGACAATAAGAAAGGGGAACTTGGCGAGAGAAGGAACCGAGGGAGAATCGTTCTGTTTGCCCCGGGAATTGTTGCTGGAAACCATGTCGTACGTTTCTGAACCGTGTTTTCCTTTCCTGTCCACCGTCCAGCCTTCTTTTACCATCCGTTCCCCGTGCCTCTTGGAAATAATGATTTTAGGACGAAGAGTAATACAGTACTGATTTTTGCTCAATTATTTTTCTTTTATTATTAATGTCCGCAATTCTTAGACAAACGAGGGGGGAATTGTCAAGTTTTTGGTACATTTATCTTTCACTTGAAATAATTCTTTTTTATCTATAAACTTCAGTCTTCGAAATGAAAGATAATTATGTACTTCACTATAAAAATGCAACGAACGTTTTCATTTCGATGTTCCATTGAATACACGCGAGATCCTATTTAGGACGTCTGCGCCAATGGCGGCGAAAGGCGTGCAGCTACAAGCTACGTGTTCCTCCGCGGCACAAAAGCAACGCGGAATCATTACATTCCTGGACAAAAGCGGGAGGTCGACGTTGATCGCAACCCTCGGAAACGTAACAGTTCACGATGAAGGAGAGACGAGCGACCAGCCGCCAAACAAAGAGTGCTTATCCCCCTCCCTCCTCTTCACGTTCGATCGAGGCCTTCTCATATAACGAAGAAAGACGAGGAGAAGGCAAAGAATCGAAGAGAATGCAGTATGAAACAGGGTAGCATCCCCTTGTACGTTATTAACACGAGCTTGGACTCTCTGCTATCCACCCAGTGACCTGGTCGCCATATTTGTTCCTCCCGGAGATCATCAGAGAAAGACGGAGAAAAGTTACGCGAAAGAAATTCAGTCGAATTTTTTATCTCGTCAGAATTATTATTCCCGAGGGAAGAAAGTACGATTAAAGCGAAGAAAGTAAAAACAGAGAGGGAAGAAGGAAGATGGATGGGAAATAAGGAGGTCGAAGCTTCTAATCGAGAATACTCGAGGGCAGAGCAAACTCGTGAACAGAGAGGGTGGTGGTGATGGAAGGAAAAAATTTCCCGCCGTACAGTCTCTGAAAGTGAAGAAATAGGTCGAGTAAATATATAAATAAAAGGAAAATGATGGGGGGGTGGCGTAAAATTAAAGCGGGATGGGATCGAGGAGCACGGCAAAGGAACGGCTCGCGTGGAAATACTCTCCGCTATACCTGGGCGATATTACTTTTTCTCCAGCGAGAACGAGAGACGGGAACCATCATCGAAGAAAAGAAAATAAGGAAAATAACATACATGTATGTTTATATAAAAGTAGAAAAAGAAACGAAGAATAAATAGCTACTATAATCAAGAAAAGGAGAGAAATTCGGTACATATTTCGAATAATTAACGTTCAAAAGTTTGCAACCACTTATCAATTTATATCATTATCGTCTCATCTATCAATTTCTTACAGAGTTGCAATTAATATCTTTGCAATTAATAGTATAAAAAGAAAAATCATAAAAATTTCCTCAAATTTCTAACTCCTAACTCTTCGAATTCAACGCACAGCGGTTTAAAGGGAAATATTACACATACACTAACTTTGGAAGTTTCTACAGATGAATATCAATTTATTCAATATCATACTTCCTTCTTGTACACAGGCTTACCAAAAGAATTCGCAAAAGGTTCCTCGAATTTCAAACAATTTTCTGAAAATTCTTGCAACGCGCACTGGCCTCGAACATTTATCCAGCAGTGTTTGTAAACGCAGAAATGGAGGAGTGAAAGCGAGTACCAGGAACGTCGCAAGAATTGCAAGAATCACGCTTACGATCCACAAAACTACCCTACCTTCCCCAGAAAAAGATCGACAGCAAAAATACCTTGTATAAAAATCGAAATGAAAATAAAAAAGAAAACGAAAGGCACGAGAATTTGAAGAACCGTGCGGATGATCCACACAAGCAAGAACACACGTAAGTACGTCTACCATCTCACCTGGTGTCTAGTTACTATACTATCGAAAAAAAGAGAAAAGGAAGTAACGAAAGGAGAAGAGAAGCGAGAGGAAAAGCGTGCGAGGAGTGCTGGTGGTAGTAGTAGGACTAAGAGTAGGAGGCGAGGAGACAGCGAGAAACGAAGAGGGAAGTGTGTACCGAGGGACAGGAACCGGTGTTTGGCCGACGGGGGTTGGGCGAGGAGGGTTTGGTCGCCATGGCGACAAGCAACCCCCGGGACCCACGGAGCTCGTCGCCGGGGTTGGTCGAAAAGGGTGGCCCAGGGCGTCTGTCGGGCAGGTTAGGCCGGGCGTATAGCCCGAATGTCACTCGACACAAGGGGGACACAAGGATGTCCTGGACGCGACCGTGAGTAAGAGGGGTACGGCGGGGTAGAGCAATGAAATTGGAGAGCAAGAGAAAGAAGATTTCTCTGTTTCTCTCTCTCTCTCTACATATCTACCTCTCTCTGTCTGTCTGTCGGTGAGAAACGAGGGATGGCGAGTAGAGAGAGAGAGAGGCGACACATACACACACAGAGATACATATACATAGAGAGAGGTACAGAGAAGCTTCGAGCGGAGGAGAGGGTGCAGGCAGGCCAAGATGGCCGACGACGCGACACCCACCATGTCAATAACACCCTTCTTCGACGCAAAACCGAGCCAACCTCCCTCGTTTCGCCCCCGAGAGTCATCCTGCCTGCCTGCCAGCCACCCACGCGTTTCACCCTCTCTTACTGACTGTGGGTGTTCGCGGTAACGGTGGTGGTAGTAGTAGTAGCAGCAGTAGTAGTAGTAGAGATGCTTTCCTTCAGCGACCTTTTCGAGCCAGCCTGGACTCTCTATATTCGAACGAGGAAGAGGACGACGACACACCACGATGATGCGCTCTCTCGCCGCGATTTTCCCCGGCTTCTTGCCTCCGCTCGCGGTAATTAACGCGACGATCCCCTGCCACCAGAAAGGGAAACGACTGGGAGGGTGGCGGTGAGAGAGCCCACACAGAGGGTAGAGGGAATTTCATGCGGAGATGCTGGATGGAAACGGGGACAGAGGGGAAGGGTAGGGGAGCGCGCGAGCGCGGAGGCCATTGCTGGAGAGGGCGTAATTCCGTTAAGTGTCTTCGTAAACTTCGTTAGCTGCATTTCCCGACATTACCCAGCCCACCAGCACCGTTTCCACGCAGCAGATGCGTTTGATGTACGCACAAGCCCTCGATGTGTACGCCGCTTGCTGGCTTTCCGGCGAAAGTGCGAATAGTTTTTTCAATGTGTCTGCACTGTGAAGAGATTCTATGGAGGAGAGTGTACTGTTGGATATGTTTCAGATTTTTGGCCGTAGCGTGGCAGGATTTCTAGTTTTCTAGACAGGATTTGACAATTTTTGGTTAACTCTTTTTGTTTGCAAGGAAATAGAAAAGGTTCTTTTGAATTCTTGGATACAGAAGGTGTGATACATTCATTGGATGATGAATTTAGGATTCAAAGTGGCAAGTTCTTTAACTTAAAACATCCCTAAAAATATATAAGTTTTTGATGGGCAATATATTTGCTGATTTATAGTATAGTTTTTACCAAATTCTTTCTCACCTTATCAAGTAGACTACACGGTAACAAAAAATTTTACTTGAATTTCACCTACCAAAGCCATATGATAAATTTACACAGCGTAGGACTCGAACGGATGTTTGATGAAAGTTTTGGAAAATTATTCTCTGAATAACGAGCAGGAACACAGTACTGACTGCCATTAAGTTCGATCTATTAGGCCGTTTTAATCGTGTTTCAAGCTTCAGTCAGCGTGTATGTATCCAGCGGCGATTGTTTTTAACATGTTCGACGATTTCAGGCATTAAACGATAGCAAACGGTCGCATTAGCAAACCCCGTTTGTAGCCGCTAAAACCCCTTAGGATGTCCAATTTGCAATTCGTGTCATAATTAACGATCATCATTATCATCGTCGTTGGTTGTCGAAATGAAACTACAATCCAATTCGGTACATTAATATGCGTTACATGTTATCAATGGAACTACTAAACCCGTGCGTATCGTATTCATGGAGCAAAGCATCAACATCACTTAACATTCTAATTTAACAATAAAGTCAATTTATCCCATTTCTGTCCACCATTGAAAACGAGACTGTGAACTTAAACAGTGGATAATGTTTTCTCATCAAAATTCCCGTATTTGTGTACAAATAATTTTCTAGTAGAGCTTGTATTTTGGGAAAAATTGAAAGTGGTATTTCTTATTACATAGAGTGTGCGGAAAAAGTTTAACGTGAGCAGGGAAGTGTTTCCATGTTGAAAATCATCATTGTCACTATCATTTGGTGGATCTTTTGGTAATTGGAGATCTTTGGTGATCATTCAGAATTTTTCCGCATTATACAGGGTGTTTGGTAGGTCGATAGAAAGTTTGCAAGGGGTGAAAGAGGAGGTCATTTGGCATCATTTGGTGGATCTTTTGGTAATTGGAGATCTTTGGTGATCATTCAGAATTTTTCCGCATTATATGTCTCCATGTTGAAGAATTGGGGATCTTTCGATGATCATTTAGAATTTTGCCGCAAAAAATGTATTATCACTCTAACTCTCCAATTAGCGACACATTACCAAAGCTATAGAATAAAATAAATTGCAATTTAAATTGAATTTCTCAAGAAAAACAAAAATTTCCATGCAGAGGACCCGAAAATCAAACAATTCGACTCTCAATGCCCATGAAACCCTCCATAAAGACCTAATTGTAAGAAAAGGTTCTTACTAAAAGACATAAAACTCCTTGTTCGAAATTGCCTCGTATCAGACAAACGAGAGAGCAGATCGAAGTTTGCAGGAATATTTCCACCCTCAAGGAGGCTGGAACTATTTTCACGGTACAATCGATACACACACAAGAAGTTCGTGGAACAAGTTCGACGCGGTTCCCAGTTTTCTTTCGAGATAATCGATGCAGGCAGAAGCTTTCCCTTTTTAAACCGGGCACGTGTTACACCGTGAGCGGCTGAAAAAGCAGATGTTGCAAAATCGACTGGCTCTATTAAATATAATAACCGACGAGGGTTTTCATGCACGAACGACTCGGAATATGTTACGTAATATTCGCCGGTCTGGCTATCGGCCTGGCACAATGGAGGCAAGAGGCTGGAAGCTGCCTCGAATATCCGCTCACCAATGGACGTTACGATATTTTCGTGGTATACGATAATTATCGTTCGCTTTTTATCTTTTTTTTTTTATTCCCTTGAAAATCGATAAGCGATACTTTCGAGGTTAAATGAGAATAGATTAAGTGAAAAAAAAAAAAATGACTCACCATCCGCGCCAAATAGCGTGTTCCCCAGCTTCTCGACATCCGCTGAAACAGACAAAAAATTCCGCATGTTACAACTGTTTGAATATTTAGCGATCAATTCTCAGTCTTATCAAAGGGTTGAAATTTAGTTAAAAATTTCAATTATAATCCCTCTTCTCATTACTCTCAACACCCTCAAAGAACAGTGATCTTAAAAAATTCACAAAAATTCGATTTTTTATTACGCGCCAGTCTCTTACATTACTAAATAAACATATCCATCTCTAAGAGGATCAATTATCGCTTTTCATCAGCAACGAATCTCCATCAACCACCAAACTTACATCAGGAACCTACGACCACATCTCTACAGACCCAGAGATCCTCCGTCTTCAGCCTCATTTTACGAGTCACAGAGCCCCAGCATCAGCCAAAGGGATTCTAGCTCAAGATTAACATCGCTCGAAAGGTAGCACGCGTGGAACCGGTAGCACCCCGTGGCACGCATTGACGTCTAGAACAGTTCTAACAGTCCTCCTCATCTATATAGCAAAGGGTAGCAGAGTGGAAGGAGGACGAGAGAGAGAGAGAGAGAGAGTTTTCATTGAAGAGAGACAGAGAGGAATAAAACCGAATGAGGAATATAGAATGGTAGGAGGTTCGAAGCAAAAGAAAATATCCCATAGCCAGGCCAAGCCCATGAAAAGATCTCCGCTAATGGGCATTATATTTTTCGTTAGGAGAACCCGACAGGATTATGGGCCTGTCAGCGGCCTAATAACTGGTCCACCTCGCATCTGATACGGGAAACGGGCCGCCCTTCTCCTTTATACAATGTGCGCATTAAAAACACTAATCGCAAAGCGCGCACGAGCACACGCTCGAGCATTGTACTAGCGCATGGGATCATCAAAGAGCCGCCGACCAGGGGGAAAAGCTTTTGCACACGGTTCTACCACTCTCTTTTAACCCGGCACCGACAACCTCGTGAGACTTCTTCGTCTTCTTCTTCTTCTTCTCCTTTTTCTTTTTAGGCTCGCGAGTACTACACCCACTCTCTCACTCTCTAGCCTTTTGTGACCCTAGCCCGTGTTATGAGGATTAATTTTATTTCTCTGCCTCTTTATGGACGCCAGAGATACACTGAGTTTTCTTTTTAACCTGGAGGATGAGTTTGATGGGCAAGTGGAAAGGGTTGCTAGTGGATATTGATGAATTTTGCAATATTTTTGTAAGAATTCGTGTATGTACGTTATTGATGATGATACTAGGATGAGCGATCAGTTCTTTATCTAGCTTTTACTTTAATCGATCGTTGAAATTTTGAAGAATACGTTAATATCGTTTTTGATTAGTGTTTCTGCTTCTTTTTTTAATTTTTTTTTTTCGCGTTAAATCGGTGTCCATGAGTGTTGCACGTTTTATCGCGGACATGATCGGGCGCAGTTTTGAAGTCGCGTGCACGCAATTAATTTCGACGAATTTACCAAAACTGATTAACGCTCAACTCCGATTACAAATTTATCAGAAATTACTTAATTCTCGAGCGGGTGAATTAATTTGTTAAAATATAAATCGTGGAGTGACACTTTATTAGTCACGGTTAACTGCGTCAGAGAATTTATGAGAAATTTTGGTTAGTATGTTTTTTCGATTCAACAGTCCCTGGCAAACTCTACACCCCTGTTTCATCCTTCAAAATCAGCGAGACAAGCCATCAATAACCTCCCACAGTCATTCCATCCTGTCAACCCCCGAAACAATCCTTTCAGTCAACTCTCCCCCTTACAAATCGACAGAAATACTACATCTCTAGCCCCTATAGTAATCTACAACAAGAATAAAAATCAATCTCAAGCACTTCAAACATACGTAACGTAACAAAAGAAGCATGTAAAATCAAGGAATCTGAGCCACTCGATCTATCAGTCCTAACAGTTGTACGCATCGCTCTTAACTGTTCAAAGGATTCACCGGGAACCTCTTCAAAATTACCCCTTTCACTCGACTAACCCGTTCTTCACTGTGAAAAAACGAATCCGCGTGTTTCTACAATACTTCTCTGCAATTTTTAGTTACTCCATTTTGTCTAAAAATGTCACGTTGCATATGGACAATTATCCGAAAAAACAATATCCTAATTTTTATTATTTCATCTACATACTCCACAAAAATTCACCCCATTTTCCGCAACTTCCTAATCCCCCAAAAATCCACCGACCCTCTAATACTCCATCTCAAACACAAAACTGCTTCCTTAAGTCAACCGAAAGTACACTCTGCCAAGAGAACCTACGAAAACTTGAGCGTTGCACATTGATAATTCTCCGAAAAAAACAAATTTTTATTCTTCCCTCCACATTCTCCACAGCAATTCTCCCCATTTGCCGCCACTGCAACTCTCCGTACAAAGCAAAAAACTCCTTTCCGAAGTCAACCTACAGTACACCAAAATTCATCAAAAGAAGTTAGGAAACCTCCGAGAGAGGAGGGATCAAAAAGTCAACGTTCGATCTTGCGGATCGGCCATTTTCCGCGATCATCGAGCCATCCTCGAGGCGCGGCCGCAATTTCCTCCATCGCTTTCGGGAAGGGGTTGCGAGTCTCCTGGAGGAAGGGGGGCGGCCCCCTCTGTCGGGTGACGCCGGATGCGAGGCGGAGGGTCGTCGCTGGTACGGAATTTCAAGCCCGCGGGGACGGCCAGCGAGATATCCGAGGATATTATCCCTCGGGAAGCCGTGTAATGAAACCGTTCCGGCGCCCCCGTGCTATTATCCCCTCCCCCCTCGGGGCAATATAAGCCGGACAAGGATATAGGTGGCTGATACGTGGCTGCAGCTGCACCCCGCCACGCCCTCCCTTTTATATCTTCGACTATACTACACCACCCTCCTCTATCCACCTCTCTCTTTCTCTACCCTGTATCTCCTCTCTGTGCTGCTTCAACCATCCCTCGGCCTTTGCCAGATAAGCGGAGGCGCAAGATAGGCCGCTAGAGCCGCGTCAGCGGAATAACGCGACGTCATCGTCATTCGAGGGGTTGTGTAATTGCCTGACCGCTCCAAGAATCGAGCAGTCAGCCGCCATCTCGCAACCCTTTCGTTCCGCAGAGTGGTAGGCGATATGGGGTGAGGCGATAAGCTCAGACACTTTGCTGCACGAGATGGCTACCAGATTGGCCTTTTTTTCTTCAATCTTTTTCTCTTTTTTCGTTCTGCTTTCAGGTTGATGATGTGAAACGTTCATCTCAGGGTTATTTTGTAAGTGGGTGGTTTGGATAATTGTTTTTTTTGGCGAGGGTAAGCACGAATTTGGGAATTTTTGAGAGAGTATAATATAATAGTTTGATTTAGATGTAGCTGTTGAATTTTTTAAATCCTTCAAAGATAAGTTAATTTTTTGAAAATGGTTAGAACAAACTGACACACTTCGAAGAATAAACAGATACATAGTAGTATTAAGATAAATTGCGGCTTCTTTGAACTTTTCGCCTCTTTCTTTTAGTTATTTCTCCGACAATTTGAAAAGTTATTTTTAGGATACTATTTTTTTGAGTAATAAAAGTAATACGAATATCTTTTCCCTTTAGAATGGATACAAATTTGTGAATTAACGAATTTTTATACAGGAATGGTTTTTAAGCATAACTTTCCGAA
>NW_017100254.1:581522-581857 GCF_001263275.1 Habropoda laboriosa
CTTTAAAATTTTCAACAATTTCCACCGCCCAGTTTTTCTTTTCCCATTCTTCAACGATGAGGGAACAATTGCAGGTTTCCATGGTCGTTTTAATACGACTGATCACGCCGCGACACGGTTCCGTTTCCGGCTGAAACTTCAGCTGGCCGGGAAGCAAACATTTAATTACCGTAAACAAAATAAACAGGAGGATCAGAGTAGTAGTAGTACGAGGAGGAGGTGGAGGAGGGAAAATCAGCGGACCGGAAATGTTTGCTCGTCGGGGAATTATTTTTCGCCACGGCGGCTTAATTTTCGCGAAGGTCAAGGGAGACAAAAAATGGTGTAATTGCCAG
>NW_017100254.1:581952-586255 GCF_001263275.1 Habropoda laboriosa
CGATCTCGTTATCGTTCGCGTTTCCATTGCAAAACTCGCGTGTTACGCGTATGCTTAATGAAACCATGGGAATTTTTTTCTTCAATATTAAGCATTATTCTCCTTGACCCTTTAAATTTTGTGTTTTTCAATTAAATTCACAGAGAAATTGTTATTTCTTTAACACTTTGTATGCCACGTGTATTCGATAATTTTCGGAAGTCGAAAAATAAAAGAATATGCACGAAAGTAGATTAAAATAATAAGAATTTAACGCTATTAATACTTTTCTACAATTAAATTCATATTTGGAAATTCAGAATTCATGAAATTATATGGATTCAATGGGTCCAAGAGAAATCTAATTTTGAACGTATTAAGATCGACTAAGTATCCTGCTTATCTTGACAAGAATAATTTTGCAGCAAATTAGCGCAAAATTGTCATGTATTCTAATCAAGGTAGGAAAGCACTGGTTTGAATTTGTAATGGGCCAAAGTCCGGAGGATCGGGCGCTTCAATCAAGTTATGAATGAATGAGCATTCCATTTGATATTCGTCGAGTTAGAACAGTGATGTACGAATTACATTACGAATCATGACAATGTTACAGGGAATTTCAGTAACGTCCCTATATTCTATTCAAGATTATACGTGTCCTTAAAATCGTGCAAAATCGCAAACCCATTCCATAAACAATCTCCATTAAAAGATTGCTCTTTTCCTCTATAACACTTTAACCCTTTACTTTCTATTTTACTAAAATCTTATTACAGAAAATTTCTTCACGAATACAGCTCATCAGAAATTAATCACCACAATCCGAAAAACCGTGAAGTATCTAATCGTGACTCTACCGCCCAAAATGGTGACGAATTTCCCTCGAATCGACCTGGAAGAAATCACAGGGAACAAAGAGAGCGGCTTGCTGAACGCGTAAAGCAAAGTTCAAGACCATCCTAAAGAGAAAAAAAAGAGAGACAGTGACAGAGGGGGCGGTGGAGAAAGAGGAAGAAAGAGACAGAGTAAAATTAAAAAAAGAAGGGAAAACAATAGCAGAAGGAGGAGAGAACGCGATATGTATATTCCGGAGGGCGGCACGTGCACGCGATTAAAAAGGTTCACCGCAAGAGGAGTGGAGAGGAGAGAAGAAGAGAGGAGAGAAGAAGAGAGGAGAAGAGAGGATAGAAGAGAAGAAGAGAGGAGAGGAGAGAAGAGAAGAAGAGAGGTGAGGAGAGGAGAGAAGAAGAGAGGAGAGAAGAGAGGAGAGAAGAGGAGAGGAAAGAAGAGGAGAGGAGAGGAAAGGAAAGAAGAGAAGAAGAGAGGTGAGGATAGAAGAGAAGAGAGGAGAGGAAAGGAAAAAAGAGGAGAGGAGAGGAGAGGAGAGGAGAGGAGAGGAGAGAAGAGAAGAGAAGAGAGAAGTTTTGACGTGCCGCGTGCTGGTTTATAAAAGCGGAACCGGCTGTCGTGATACGGATCTGACCAATCATAAAAGCCGCATAATGGCCACTTATTCATCCATCCCGGGGACCAGTGGAACGAACAAAGGCGGAAATTAGTCAGCTTCGGTATGCTTATTAATTGACTGACATTTCCGTCATATTATTGTACAATGAATCGAAAGCGGACCGTAGAGCCCTCGAAACCCCCGCGGCCAACCCCGTTCGTTCCCTCCGCCCCAGGCCTTCACTGCTCGTTCACTACGCCGCAGCATGCACCATAGTCGTCATCGTCGTCGTTGTTTCGGGGGTTGCCATCGGGCTTCATAGACGGCTTGGAACGCTGCGCCACGTTTTTGGTCGCCATTGATACTCGCGTCGATTGTCTCTTAGCTTTCCAACTTAGTTTTCACTATTATTATTATTATTATTATTTACTTTCACTCTGATTTTTGGTAACGTGAATTATTGGTGAATGTTGAAGATTAAGGAAAAATTAGTTTACTCTGTATAATGTAAATGGGCAATGTTAGCTCTCTGATATGGCATAAATATCGTTTCTTTGGACTATCCATGTCACACTGGGGTCTTCCAGATTTGGCGTGGTTTTCGCACGTTTAACCTCTTCAGGGACACCGACACATGTGTATGGTTAGATTCTTTGAAAATTCCAATATTATGAAAATATAGCGAATATTCGTTACATTTATTCCACTGGAAGTGACGTACTGTGCGTCCACGAGTAGATGGCATGGCAAAGGAATGCGGGTCTGATTGGGTCATACCCCCATTAGCGCACCTGTTCTAACACAATCATAGAAATCGGGCACACGTATTGCCATTAGTGGCCGAGTGTGATAACATTTACGAATTGGATCATATAGCGCTCCGTGGCGGTAGACTTTGGCGGTGCGAACGAAGTACCTCCGCTGCTCCTGCGCTGTCTCGCATGCCATCTTTTCGTGGACGCACAGTAGTCAAATGTATTTTGCCGTTGCTTTTAACCCCTTGAACTGAAATGACGAGTCCAGCTCGTTATGAACTTTCTTGAGCAAACTGACAATGACGAGTTGCACTCGCCAGGAATTATTCAGAGTTGAAGCTTTTGCTTTGATACATTTGTTTGCATGCTTCCAGTAATAGTTTGAATGCAATTTGTATAAATCTATGCGGCCAGTTTCGCGTAAAGTAAATGCACGACACGACATACTAATGAAGTGCAGTGGCGGTTATTTTCCTAGTGATATCCGTCTATAGAAGTCATATATTTTTTCGGAGGTGTTGAATCTTACACGTTCACTTGAAGTTTATTAGTACTTTAAAATAAACCCGAATATAAATGAGGATAAATATATATATTTACATTGTTTGAAATTGTTGCAAATACATTATGCATAAATGTTGCAAATATTATCGAAGAATTTCTCGACATTAATTATGTTCTAATACGTACATATAACAACAAACATTCATGTAAATGTATGAAACAAATATTATTTTTACTAATAACAAATTATTTGAGCAACAAAGCTCTAAGTTTCTATATCAATCCCTCCTCTTAAAACTAAGAAAATTAAATTGTCTGCCCGAGCAGTGCTGCCTGAAAATAAATTGCAGTTCAAGGGGTTAAGAAGCTAATCACCCCTGAAGAAGTTAAAATATGTAAAAAGTTCATTAGCACAAATTTATTGAAATAGTTTCAAGTATCTAGTTTAGGGCTATATAACCAGAATGTTGGAAGAGTTAAGGAAGTTTGGTATTTGCAATTATTCTGCGATACAAGAATGAAAATCGTTTGTTAAATAAAAAAAAAAAAATTATTCTCAGATTCTTCAATAGTAACTTATCAAGAATTGTATGAACTTAAAGACTCAGAATTTTCCAACCGTGCTGGAAAAGTGATCAT
Source organism: Habropoda laboriosa (assembly GCF_001263275.1). Lineage (NCBI taxonomy): Eukaryota > Metazoa > Arthropoda > Insecta > Hymenoptera > Apidae > Habropoda > Habropoda laboriosa. The sequence continues at coordinate 585,277 of NW_017100254.1, forward strand.
TTTAGAGATCAATTTGCGAATTATTAGGCGACCTAAGGGGGTAGGTTACCTTTGATAGCCCGAAAGCAGACCTTTTTTCAAACGCATATTGTGAATTGATTAATAAAGATAGAGTGACCTTTCTTGGTTATTTTTAATCGTTGTTCTGTGAAGTTTGAAACAAAAGAAGAAAAGTCTAAATATCTATAAGTACATAAAAGTCTTGAGTGATAACGTAAAGGCGTGTACGCGGTGCACTGTTTGATGGTGAACATTTCATCTGAGACGTAAAATAAAAGGGTTTTATATATCTGTGAGACAGTCTCTACGATGTGTCCGAAGCAGAATTTCAGAAAAAAAAAAAAAATAATACAGCTTTTATTTAGGAAAATACGATTTTATCGTTTTTTTGCATGAAGAATATTTTTTATCTTTTTTTCTAGAATTTATTTCGAAAATCCGCTTCCTACACATCCTAGGGAATGCTTTTGTGCATCTTTCTTTAAATTTGCATCCAAATCATTGGAGCGGTTTTTCAGATTTGATGTTCACCGTCTTGAAAAACGTAGTTCGTGGGAAATCGCGTTAATAATTGCTATTTACGGGTTTCGATCGATACCAGGCCAATATATTACATCTTCCCTCGACAAATTAAGATCTTCTGTGACTTTTCTTTTTCTTCTACTCTTGATTCTACCTTCTTTTGTCGAAAGTGAGGCACGGCGACCGGCGGCCTTTACGCGGATGTTGTTTCACGTTTCACACCATTCCAGAGTGTTCGGGCCAATTGAAATTTTCAGTTCTTTTGTAATTTTCATTAGGTAGTTAAATAACAATATAAATAATAAAAAAGTTGAATAACAATGAAAATACCAATAATAGGACGCTAGATATACTGAACGTGTCGCTGACAATTTTCTTCATTTTGTGTTTGTGCAGTTAAATTTGATATTAATATAAAAATTTATATGTTCAAAATTAATATACAAAAAATTACCGA
>NW_017100254.1:586478-591932 GCF_001263275.1 Habropoda laboriosa
GTTCTGTCAAAATTATAGGTAATATCATAAACTATGGATTGTTATTAACATCTTAAAATGAAAAAATCTGTAGATTTTACACTTTGAATTTCTGACTTTTTTTCATTGGTCGAAACACTGTGGTGCGTCCGGTCGCACATTTTTTGGCTGGCATTTCGTCAATTTTCGGAATTTCAGAGTCTGGTTGGGCTTAAAATACGCGGAAAAGATGCAGCTTTTGGAATATGTAAAAATTCAAAAATCGAACTTTTGAAGATTTCAAAGGCAACCTACCCCTTAATATGTTCATTATCAGGACACTCAGTGTACTCGTATTACACGTGACATTTAGCAAAGAGTGCATATACTTTTTGCTACATTTCTTCGTATTATTCATCGGTTTACGATTGAACTAATTAAAAAAGAGGAAAGGAGAAAAAGCGAGAGCAGGCATTGCACAGAGACAAACGAGTTCTTTTCATGGAATCGAGGGGATCAACGAGGAAGGAAACGACAGAACGTCAAACGTTCGCGAATGGCGAACGCCCGGCCGACTAAATGGAGGCTCCGGCGTCCTCGAAAACTAATGACAGTCGAAAACGCGATCGCTTTCGAAACGAACAGAGCTGCGAGTGCATACATACAACCAACCAGTCAGTCAAACCAACCATAGATAGATAGCAGAGGGAGAGAGAGAGAGAGGATATAAAAGGGAAGGGGTAGCAGAGATAAAAAAAAAAAAGAAGGAAGGAAGAAGCGCATGTCTCAAGGGTGCTTGGGTGCGATTCCATCGCGAAGGACTCATCCTCGGCAGCCTGAATACTATGGGCATTCAGAGCCCTTTTTTCCACGATAATTACACGCGAAGCCACTAATTACGGCTTTGCATGCCGCGCATCCACAGGCAGGAGGAAATGGAAGAAAGATGGAGGAACGATGGTGGATCGACCAGCGGGGGTGGAGAACGAATCAGAGGGAAGGGGGAACGCTGGAGATTCCGTCGAAAGACGGAAAATGGGGCGGAAATTAAAACGTTCGCTTGCGGAGTCCTTCGATTTTCCTCCGAATGAATCGCTACCGTCTCCCCTTTATTCTCGTTTTCCTATGTTTCCTTTTCCCTTTGATTCTGCGATTTCTTTTATCTACACACAATGAATCGTGGTTATTCCAAGTTAATTAAAGATTTCAACGATATGTTTATCATATTTACAATGCAAATTCTACAATAGCTTCTTCTAAGGACATAATGTTTTTACTAGGTTGATAAATAAAGGCTCGACGATTTTGATAAACGAAATTAAACGATTGGAGGTCCGAGGATTTTCATAAAATGAATTGCTAATTGTTTGCCCGATCTGTGATTTGCTGATCACGAAAAACGGCAACAACCTTCCGCCAGAAATTACAAAAGAGAAAGAATAAAAAAAATTCAACGGTCTCGAGGGAGAATTGTGTTGGTCCCCAACGATACTTCCATTCCAATTCCCGTAATTAGAATATTAATCGCGAGCCTCCTCGATTCCAGTCCGCCCTCTCGATTATGCATTCCTGGCTCTCCCCTCCTTTACGTCGATTCAGTCACGAGTTCCATCTATTTTGTTTCCCTGGCCGCGTGTCTCTCTCTCGAATGATGTCGCGAAAGGGGTTGAAAACTTCTGTGAAGATCACCCGGATGCTTTAAACGTTTTCATTTCGTGCCACGAACGTTTCTCTCCATCTTTCTCTCCCCTTTTTTCCGCATGAACGGGACACGTTCAGGGCGTAGAAAGGGAGAGAGAAAGAGAGAGAGAAGGGAAAGAAAGAAAGAAAAAAAAAAGAAAACGAGAGGAAAGGAAAGGAAGGAAAGCAGCAAAAGGGGAGAGAAGGGTCGCCATGGCGTCCACGGACCCGCAGCTGATTGGACGATGGCAAGGGTACGAGTTTTTAGCCTCCCTTCGGATCCTGCCCTCATTGTCATTTTAATTTCAATCCCCTCGGGGCCAGCTCGAAGGTGGAGCGAATCAGGGGCGGCCGACACGCACGCACCCCTCGCAACAAAGATTGCCCCCGTAGACTTGGTTACAACGCCGGGGACCCTCGCTAACGGGTGTCTCTAGAGAAATTTTCGGATATCTCCTCTCTTCACTTTGGATCACCAGGGATGAATTTTCTGGGCTGATAGCTCGGTTTATTAGATGGTCGGTTTAATTTTTTATCAGGCTCAGCTTGCACCATTAATTAACGAGTCATTTTTCCGTGCGTCTATTCATGTTCAACTTTTAAATGTTTCGTCTGTTCAATTATTCTTTTCATTTTTACGAATTTTTTAAATTAAACATCCTATGTAACGAGGGTTAAACACGAGATTCGATCTCTGAAAATTTTCGAAATAAAATGACAATGTTAATTCCAGTGATCCAGCAGGAAAATTATTGAAATATTCAAAGCGGACATCGTTACACTATCGACCAGAAATTTGGACCACTGGTCAATTTACACCAACGTAACATTTGCTAATAATTCATTCTGAATTTAGTACCTACAATTGATGTTGCAGGGATCCACAGCAATTTTGCTATCGAAGCGGAAAATCTATTTTCGTTCAACGCTATCCTAAACCTAAAAATAAAACTTACTAATTAACTCCATAAAAAAAAAAAAATATTCATAGTTTCCTACTCGATAAAATATTCCGAAGAAACTCTTCGAGTTCGTCACGATTTTCACGATGCGCCACGAAGCTTGACTTGCCTCCGGAACGGACCCAGTTACCCGGGGCGTCCTGGGGGCGAGAAAAAAGCCGTGGTCGTTCTTCCCCGAAATTAAACGAGCCGCGCGCGGTTCATCCCTCAGCCATCCGGCTTTTATTCGATTCGCGATGCGACAGCCGAGATAGCCGACACACCGTGTGCCGTTCATCCGGCCATCTCTCATCCCCCTTTCGAGGCTGCTGCTGCCGCCGCCGCCTCTGAAAGCTTTTTCCAACGGAGTCGACGGGGGGTGGAGAAAGACACGAACCGAGGAGAGGTGAACATAGAGCGACAGAGTCAGATAGTGGTATTCTAAAGAGGGAGAGAAGATAAGAAAGAGATGGAAAGTATAGGACGGAAGCAAAAGAAGCGATAGATAGAAGAGAGGGAGAGAGAAAGATGAGTAGAAAGAAGAAGGATAGATGATGTTCCATCATGGGGAATGAAAATCAGGGACCCCCGGGGGCTCGGAATTAAAATGGCTGTCACACGCAACCGGGGGTTGTGCTCTTCCTGCGGAAAACCTCGCCGAGAGAGGAGGCGGCATGAAAAGAACCCCTTCCTTCCCTCCGTCTCCTACCCTCATTCCTACTTCTGCCACATTTTTTTCCCTCATTACCTTATCTCCTCTCTCCTTTTACCTCCCACGTTTCTCCTTTTTTTTTGTTTCCTGCGATACGCTTTTCTCTCTCTCTCTCTCTCTTTCTACGTTCCGCTTCCGTTTTTTTTTCTGGTTAACACGAACTACTCCTGGGCTGGAAGTACATATTATTGGGAGTTGTGAATGGAATGTTAACGTGTATGATGGTGACTGGATTTTCCGAGTCATTCCTTGCGAAGGAACTGGGAAACTGTTTTGAGAATTTTTGAGGATTCTGTTTTGTAAAATTAAGAACTGAGCTGTCGGGATTTTCTTTATGGAATTTTTGAGAATTTTATTTTGCTTCTTTGGTAAAATTAAGAATTAAGCTTGGGATTTTTTGAAGAGTTTATTTTGCTTCTTTTGTAAAATTAAGAATTGAACTATCGAAAGGTTACTTCAGCTTCTTTCTCAATTAACAACGTCTCTTCAGTCTCAGAGGAGAACACAAAGAATCTACTTCTTTATGTCGTCACATAAATCTCTGATGTATTTCTGCACCTCCATGTAAGCCAATAATGATTAATTCTACTTGAAATAGCAATCGATAACAAATGCAGCATAATTATTCACATTACATGGATCCATTTGTACGTAAAGTAATATGCGAATGGAAGAAACTGGGGTAACTTCCATTCGCGGGGTTAATAGAGCGTGATTCGTCGCTTAAGCGAACATTTCATCAAGCACAGAGAGCAATCAAACGTGATACATTAAAATCCACCAAGGAACGATCTTCCAGCCCGTTCCTATAATGAGCTATAAACATTTCTATATGTGCACTACCAGTGACATGGAAATGAAGAATATATAAAACATAATACTTTCATTTCACGTTGTTCGGAGGAAATGCTTCAAAATTTTGCCTAAGAAAATTCATAAATTGTCGCAGATCGTCGAATTGAAGATCGATTCAAAGCGGCACGACCGAATCGTGTGCTTTTAAATGAAAGAGAGAGAGAGAGAGAGAGAGAGAGAGAGAGAGAGAGTGATTGCAAAGCATAGGTCTGGTATACTGTTTCATAAAACCAATCCGCGCCGGGGTTGCGTTACAGTTAATTGGAAATCAACTGTGATCGCTTTTGTCCTGCTTAAAATGGTATCAAAGGGTTGGCTGTGGATCACTTGGGGCCGCGATAACCATGGAAACAGGGCATCGGTTTGCATTTTTCCCAACAATTCCCAACAGACTTTCGATTCGACAAACGAATACATGTATAAAGAAACGTTACACGTACTGTGAAAAAAAAGTACGCAAAGAAATGCATAAAGCGAAATTCATTGAAATTTTAAAGATGATAACGAAACCTAAATGTAATGGGCAAGCCAAACTTGTTGTTAACAACTCTGTGTAAGAATGGATTTGAAAACAGAATCATCTTTGTTGTGACGATAGAATTTTTTTTTAAGTGAATTTTCCAGTAAAGGAAAGAATCTACTTACACGTAAAACTGGTACAAATTTGATTAAGAAATAATGATAAACGAGAAGGGTTACTCATATTAAATGTCACATTAACTGAAGCAAAAAAGATCAAGAAGCTAGCCTTCGGCATCGGCGATCTCAGAATTACCGATTTTTCGTAAAAAGGTGGATACTTGAAGGACTCCGCGAAACCTACAAACCGCTCGAAATGGTACCATTATCAATTAATACATTCAAAAGATCCGCAGAGGACTGCAAGATAAACCCGACGAAATTCAAGCAAACGAACAAAAAAGAGCGAACCAGGTCAAACGATCGCCACAATCACGAACTCGAATCCTTCTCAAAACTGGAAACAAAACCAAACTGAAAAGAAAAAAGAAAAAAGACAAAGAGGAGAAAAGAAATAGAGAGGAACGCGAAGCATCAAGAACGAAACAACACGTAAAAAGGGAAATGAAGAAAAAAAGAAACTAGCTGTGCAGCGTCGAACGACGCGGCCTTTCTTCGCCGCGAGGCTAGACGCGAGGGTTAATCCCCCTGGCAGCGGCGGCTGACGCGCTCGCGCGGGGCGGCGAGGGTGGACAGGGGAGGGTGTGGGCGACGCACGCGAAAATTGCGCCTTTTTTCGCGAGGCTGCCTTTTTCCCGGGCGTATCTGGCGCGCGATATCTCGCTGCGC
>NW_017100254.1:592081-596085 GCF_001263275.1 Habropoda laboriosa
GGGGCGTCTAATAATGTCGCCAGCCAGGCGTTCCGCGTTCCACCTCCTCCGACAACTCGACAACCACCCTCAGGGGGTTGGTAACGGTGCTGGTGAGGCGAGGAGAAAAGAGGGGTATGAGCCGTCGAGATAAAGAGGAAGGGGGATGAAGACGGACGGAGAGAAAAACAGGCGAGGGCGCGAGGAGACAGTTGCGGGGAGGGAAGACAGGTGAAAATGTGAACAGAGGGAAAATACGGGGATGGTTGGAGAAGGGAAGAGAGAGAAAGCGAGAGAGAGTGACTGCACCATCTCTGCCGCCGACAAAATGAGCCTCGCCAGTCCTCCTCCTCCACCTCCTCTTCCTCTCTTTCTGGCGGCCATGCACACATAGCCCTTCTAACCCCCGCAGCTGTATGGATGCAGCTCGCGGGAAAAGCAGCGAGAAAACGATTCGCGCCCACTGCATCTCTCTCTGACTCCTTCTCTATCTCTTTTCTATCTTTTTCTGTCTAACTGGGAAACTTTTCCAACGGGATGATGCTACCACTGCTGCTACTGCAACTTGTCCTGCGATTGTTTCGTCCCTTTTCTTCCATCTAGATAGACGGAATCATCCCCCTTCTATCTCTACTGGTCTATCTGGCTTGGCCTGATATCCTCGTCGTCTACGAGAGTTTCCAAGTCTTTGTTCTCAGCCAGAGATTCGCTGGTCGTTTCTCGCAGGCGGCTAGCTTGATGGTGGTAATATCTACCACGGTGTAAGGATTTTGCGGTGATTCACGATTGCATGGGTTTTTTGGAGTGATTTTTAGAGGTCCTGGGAAGGTTGGTAGGATAACCTTTTCAGCGAAGATTCGTGTTCATGAAGGTTACTGAGATTTATTCGAGGAATTTTCATCTCTGAGAACTTGAGAGTTATAGATATTAACACGTTTCATGAGGAGGAGGCATTGCAAGCTTAAGAACGGTAAAACGAAGTTATAAAAAAGTATGGATAGAGTTTAATTCCTGACATTTTAATTTCATTTTGTACTGAGTATTGAGTAGAAGAGCCAGTGTCTCAACCTCAGTGGTACACATGGCCAAAAAATCCTAAAAAAAAAAAAAAAAATTGTTTAACGAACCCTAAAATCCTCATACCTAACGAACAATTGATCAGAAAATGTTTCGTTCATTTCGACGTCCCTCCACTCTGGCGAGGAGAAATTGGACTCAATTTCCGTTTCTCTACTTTTCCCCCTTGCCAAAAATTGCCCCGTCCATTTGGTGAAGATTATACGGGGCTAGTGAGTTTTAATTCTTCAGTAGGAGAAAAGAAGAGCGATACCGCATAAATCGAGTCTTGCAATATACGTAAAGTCGGCTTCCGGATATTGACAGGGACCAGGCGAACTTATTCCCCTATTGCGGTGGTTTGTTTTGCTTTTATACTGTCGCTAACACTTTGCACAGATAGGTGAGGCGCACATGCCTCTTTGTAAACCACCACCACCATCACTATAAACCTCCCCGAGTGTCAAGCCCGTGCGCGCACGCGGATGCGTGAAATAGCGCGGATTCGTAGCGACTGCTAATAATTAACTAGAAACTAAATAAAGAATACTTGTTCGTGCAATTTACTCGAGCGTTTTGACTTGCCCTCGTCTGGGAATTTATGGGATTGTTTTGGTGAGTTTGGGAGATGAAAATTTGGAGAGTTTGGGAACTGGGGAATTTGAACGTGTATGGTTCGAAAATTTGGGAATTTCTGGGCTTAGAGAATTTCAATGCTTGGGAATTGAAAGTTAGGGAAATTCGGAGCTTAGAAAATTTCAACGCTTGGGAATTGAAAATTTCGGAAATTCAGAGTTTGCAAAATTTCTACGCATGCATATTAAAAATTTCCGAAATTCAAAGCTTTGTAAATTTCAACGTTTCCGCTAAAAAATGAAAATTTTCAATATTTGGAGCTTGATAAATTTTAACGCTTCGGACTTGAAAAATGTGGAAATTCAAAGTTTGACAGTCGAAAAATTAAAAAATTCGGAGCTTCGAAATTTCAGCGCTTGACAATGGACAATATGGAAATTTGAAGCTTCGAGAATTTGAAATATCATGGGTTAAAAAATTTTTACGAATCCAGCGCTTCGCGAGCAGGAAACGGAATAATCCCAGTTCCTCAGAGATATCAAATAATTTGCGTTTTACACTTCGTTAAGCGAAATGAAATATAAGTAACCGCGGTTAAATGAACGCGCGCGCGGAGTTCGTTTATTTACGTTTTAATTATTCGCGCTTTCCCTTCGCCACGCCGAATAAACACGCCCTTAAAAATCTGCTTCGCAGAAAGAAGTTTATTATTTTATTTCGTATCTTATTACGCTCATTAACGTGGCTGCAGTGGAAAAATTAATTATCCACCCACAATCTCAGGGAAAATTCCAATTTTCTACCATCCCATTAAAACGCGTAAAAATAACGAGTAAAATTAATTATACAAAATCAATCTAATTTAACAAAACAAACTGTCTCCTATTCTTTTCTTTCCTATTTTCAATCTAATTAAGAAGATAATTTTCTCTCTCGAAAAATACGATCAATTTTAATTATGTATTTCGCTTTCCCGATTTCCTCTTTTCAATTCAACTTCAAGCTGCATCATTACACACAATAAATCCCCATTATTTTAATAAAATCCCATTCATTAAATCCAGCTTAATCGTTCCGCGAGAGTCTCGTTCATTCGCGGTTCATTTATCACTCTTTTTCTCCGCCACCCCCTAGAAATATTCGATTCACCCTTTCTCCATGATATTTTTGAATGAAGAAGAAAGAGAAAAAATAGAATTCCGTGATTCATCTAAGAAAATCCCTATAGAATCGCTTTTTATTACGACTGCATTCTACCTTTCAAAATTTTACCTTATTATACGTTGAAAAAATTCGCGAAACACGTCCGTTATATTTCTGAATCGTTGCATGGATTTGACGTTACGGAGAAATCGGTAGAAAAAGTCGAAAAGACCAAGGGAATTAATTTAAACGGAGCGTTGATCGCTTAAATCGCAATTATCCCCACGATTCCATTGAATGAAACTGCCTCCTCCGTGGTTCCACCCAGCACGTTCCTTTTCTTTTTTTTAATCCCACCGTAGCTCGCGTTCTCTCGTTCCAAGTCTAATTTCAACCCCCTGCGACACGAACTTAATTCGTAGAAGCAACTTTTTGCGTTACGAATTAAAATGCCGTGAAACAGAATAAATGAAAACCAAATTTGTACCAAACAGTTTCTTTCTCTTTAAAGAAGTAACATTTTGGCTCTAAGAAAATTTGAAATAAAAATTTAGCTGTACTTCTGGAACAGCAGCGACAATTACTGCGCCGATAAGAAAATTAGTTAGACAGTGCAAAATAAAAAATATATGTGTCCATAGCATTACCTAATGTTTAAAAAACTAAAAATTTGTGAGCACTCAAGACACGTTTTAAAAATCAAACGAAAGGGAAAAATGTTTATTCATATTCTCCACGGAAAATCGTGAGAAAGATAAAAGACAAAAACCACAGTACTATAAATTTGACCATTTTTCCCCTAATCTTTCACTTCGCCCAAAATCATCCGTGAAATCGACTGTCAAAGTTTTGCTTACACACGTTTAATTTCAATTGCAATCAATACAAAGTTGTTTCAGTTTTACAAAGAAAGGAAGGAACAGTGACATTATTGTGGTTTTCAATTACACAGTAAAAGAGCGGACACGAAAACGCCCGAAAATAAATATGACCCGAGGCTGGAACGCATCCACCAACCCCCCGTGTACATAACGAAGAAGAGCGGCGGGGAGGGAGTTGGTGACTATATTTTGACTTCTACATCGTTCGTTCTCGCCCCGCGAAATATAATCTCGCCGATCGCGCACCGCCATCAAGTAGCAATATCCTGGAGTAGACACGTGCAGCGGCGGACAAAGCGCTTCGATTTCGCTGATAGCGATCAAAGTAACTTTGTTCGCGGTTCGCCGAGCCCTGCATCCCCCTGGCCA